>NC_045550.1:13342416-13387702 GCF_009769535.1 Thamnophis elegans
ATATATATATATATATATATGTGTGTGTGTGTGTGTGTGTGTGTGTGTGTGTGTGTGTGTGTGTGTGTGTACGCACGCACGCACGCACGGACACAAAAAGCATATGCATGCTAGTATTCTTTCAGCTAAACCCGATCTTGCAGGTATTACAGAGAGATTTGTCATTACATTCGTTTCAAGGACTAACAAATTGTCATTTAATTCAAACAATTCAGTACAGCTCTCTTGAAATATTTCTCTGCTTCTAAATTGCATACAAATTATTCCTATTTGGAGAAATTGCATGCAGAACATATATATTTAGGCAAGTGGCCTACAAAATTCATACAGGACATAGAGACTTTTGTACAAAATACTGATAGTCCTTGACTTATGACAGATTGCTTAGCAACTGTTCAAAGTTACACAAGTTACTCCAAAAGCTGTTTGTGATCCGGTTTCAAAGTTATGACAACTGTAGTAGCCCTGCAGTCATTCGCTCTTATGACGGACTAAAGGGATGCTGCAGTGCTCACCCACCCATCCCACTAAGTCCCTGCAGCGATTCATCTACCCAATGAAGATCAAGTGGGTATAATGGCATGAATCAGCTGGAGCTTGCAAGCCAAGGGGAGATTGGGGCAGATGGAATTTGTAAACTCCAGCATAGAAGGGGAGATCCTATCCAAGGATTTTCAGGATTCAAGCCTGCACTAGGCCCAGCAGTGGGTCAATGACAATTCTCCATGGCCAATTCACCATGGCTCACTCGCCACAGCCAACTTACCATGGCCAACTCTCTGCACAACAACTTGCCATGACCATCTTGCCACTAGACAACTTACTGTGGGGCAATAGTTACACTAATAGCAAAGAAATGGAACTTGGAATCATTGCTATTGAAATAAGCCATTAACAGAATTTCTGTTAATTTACCTGCTATGAAGCACTTCAGTTCTAAAGCTGAATGAATGAAAGGTAACTTTTGCAAATGTCAAGTGTCACGGTGGCGCGGTGTCAAGGTGCCACAGTGCTTAGAATGCAGTACTGCAGGATACTTCTGCTGACTGCCGGCTGCAATTTAGCAGTTTGAATCTCACCAGGCTCAAAGTTGACGCCTTCCATCCTTCCGAGGTCGGTAAAATGAGGACCCGAATTGTTGAGGGCAAAATGCTGACTTCTGTAAACTGATTAGAGAGGGCTATGAAGCAGAATATAGGTCTAAATTCTCAATGCTGTTGTCCTGTTCTTCCAGCAAAACTGGAACATGAAAGATACATACCCTCCATCTAGTTCAATTCTCTCAATCCCGAAAATCACAGGATGGGATGGGGTTGGGTGATGAGTTGTTGGTAAACAGAATCTTTCTGATGGCAAACTGAATAAACAATTGGAGTCTCCTTAAAAAATGGAAGCTCCTTTAACAAAAAAACTTCACAGTATTGTGATATTAGAGCCTGTTGCAAAATCGGAGGAGTTTGCTATGAGGATGGCTCTGTAAGGAACTTTTCTCAGAAATTGAAGCAATGGAAAGCTAAGTTGGGTATTGCTGGCCACCACGACCATCTTGTCGCAGTACAACTCGCTGTGGAACAAGAATTACACTAATAGCAAAGAAAAGATGGAATAGAATCATTTAAAAAAGGATGCAAATGGAAGGACAGAATGAAATGTGAATGGCAGAAATTAAAATAATTTTTATTTATTTTAAATGATTAAATAGAATTGTTAAGTTGCCCCATGGCAAGTTAGCCGTGGCAAGTTGTTCTGCAGCGAATTGGCCATGATTAGTTGGCTTCAGCAAGTTGGCTGTGGCAAGTTGTCCCATTCTCCCAGCAATATCCAACTTATTTTTCTATTGCTTCAATTCCTGAGAATGGCACCTGCTAGGAAAAGTTCCTTACACAGCCAGCCTCATGGCAAACTCCTCTGATTTTGCAACAGGTTCTATTCTCGCAATACTGTAAAGCAATGTTTCTCAACCTTGGCCACTTGAAGATGTCCGGACTTCAACTCCCAGAATTCCCCAGCCAGCGACTGCTGGCTGGGGAATTCTGGGAGTTGAAGTCCGGACATCTTCAAGTGGCCAAGGTTGAGAAACATTGCTGTAAAGTTTTATTTTTAAAGGAGCCTCCATTTTTGAAGGACGTTCCAATTGTTTGTGCAATTTGCCACCCGAAAGATTCTGTTTCCCCACATCGCATCACCCCACCCCACCCTGTGATTGCTGGGATTGATGGAATTGAACTGGAGGGAGGGTGCTGGTTGGGGAAGATTAATTTTGGATGCAGAACGCTGAGATCTTGCACTGGAAGGCAATAAAGGTTATGTTGCCTCTCACTATAACAGATCGTAAATGTGGCTTTAATACAGGAGAAGTGTTTGCACTTTGCTTTTTTAGCTTTTGGTAATGGCAGCTGCAGCAATATGCTTTTGACCTCTGCAGAACCTTTTCTTGTGGAAGTCAGGCCCCCACTTTCAAATATTTTTACACAAGTAGCTGCGATAAATATGTAGAAGTACTCGAGCTGCTGACATTTCTGACTGCAGCTTCTTAGTGTAGAGGAACCAAATATACTTCCAGGCAGAGAGCAATTATGAACGTTGTGTGGAGATCAACAGCTGATGCCTACTTCTGTTTTTTCTTCAATTTTTCTTTCTGTAATCTGATTGCATCCAAGGAAGTCTTTTTGCTTGACTGCCTTAGCCGCTTCCTATTTGCATTCCTTCCTGATCTAATTGGGATATTTTATTAGTTTCTTTGTCAGATTTGGTCTCTCAGTCATCCTTTTCAAGACTTTGTGATGTCAGGCCATTCCAAGAGACAATTTCTTTTCAAACTTCTCCTTCACTTTAGTTGCTGAAATTCCTGCTTCCTGTAAAGGAACAAAGGCTCTCGTGTAAAATGACATGCCATGTCAAAATATCCTTGTGATCAGAGATTATTTCTTTTATTGGGAGCTTGAGAAGTTAGTATACAAAGATTTGACGAATTTTAGTTTATATTCAGTTTGATGGTAAAGAAAAGGAAAAATAAATTGATGATAAGTTAATGGTCATTGGACTTCTTTCATTTTGAAGAGCCGAGGTGGCTCAGTGGTTAGAGTGCAGTACTGCAGGCTACTTCAGCTGACTGCTAGCTGCAGTTCATCAGTTCAAATCTCACCAGGTTCAAGGTTGACGCAGCCTTCCAAGGTTGGTAAAGTGAGGACCCAGATTGTTGGGACAATATGCAGACTCTGTAAACAGCTTAGAGAGGGCTGTAAAAGCACTATGAAGCAGTATATAAGTCTAAGTGCTATTGCTATTGCTATTTTGGTCTAGTGTTTTGTGAGAACATGGTCCTTGCAGTTTGGAAACTAAGATCTGTATTTTTTAAATCATGTGAACCGAGGGAGCTGTGGTTTACGCAGAAATCTGTGGGTAAGCCAACCATGGCTTGTTGCCATGCTATTATTATATTATAATGTTTCGCCGGATTTGGCATTGGTTACTAGTCGGGCTCCACCCAGGGGCCTAGGACGTCATAATGTATTTTCGTAATATGCATGCAGATCCAAGCAGTGCGGCTTTTTGCATTTGACTGATGGTGATTTTGTCAATTTTTAACTGTTTTAAATGTAATTCCAGTGCTTTTGGAATAGCATCCAGTGTGCCAATTATCACTGGAACTACCACTGCTCGTTTGTGCCATAGTCGTTGAATTTCGATTTTTAAGTCCTGGTATTTTGCGATTTTTTCATGTTCCTTCTCGGCAACCCTGCTATCACCTGGTATTGCGATGTCTATGATTGTGACCTTATTTTTCTCAAACAGTGTGATGTCTGGTGTATTATGCGCCAGTATTTTGTCCGTTTGTATACGGAAATCCCACAAGATCTTGACCATCTGATTTTCGGTGACTTTTTCAGGCCGATGTTCCCACCAGTTTGTTGCTGTTTTAATATTATAATTTTTGCACAAATTCCAATGGATCATTTGTGCTACTGAATTGTGCTACAATTTATAATCAGTCTGCATGATTTTTTTACAGCAGCTGAGTATGTGATCAACAGTTTCATCAGCTTCTTTGCAAAGTTTGCATTTGGCATCATCAGAGGATTTTTCGATTTTGGCCTTAATGGCATTTGTGCGGATAGCTTGTTCTTGCGCAGCCAGGATTAGTGACTCTGTTTCTTTTTTTAATGTATCTGTTGTTAACCATAACCAAGTTTGTTCACTGTCCACTTTATCTTTTTTTTTCTTCAGAAATTGGCCATGCAGTGCTTTGTTCTGCCAACTCTCCATTCTTGATTTTATCACATCTTTTCTGAATTCTTGTTTCGTCTGTTGGGCCTTCAGTAGATTTTTGTTCTTTACTTCGATTAATAGATGTTCTTGACTTTCTTTTAAATAATCAGCCAGTGCATGTTTTTCTTCTTCAACTGTTTGCTTCACTTGTAATAATCCTCTGCCACCTGATTTTCGGGGCAGATACAGTCTATCAGTATCACCACGTGGATGTAAACTGTAGTGCATTGTCATTAGTTTCCTGGTTTTTCGGTCCAAAATGTCCAAATCAGCTTGTGTCCAGTTAACTATACCAGCTGTGTATCTTATAACTGGTATTGCCCAGGTATTTATGGCCTTGATTGTATTTCCACCATTCAATTTAGATTTCAAAATTTTCCTAACTCTGTTGGTGTACTCTCGCCTGACAATAGTTTTTACTTCTCCATGCTTGATGTTATCCAACTGCAGAATGCCTAAGTATTTGTAGGTTTCATTTTCGTTGCATTTAGCAATTAGACTTATATACCGCTTCATAGGGCTTTCAGCCCTCTCTAAACGGTTTACAGAGTCAGCATATTGCCCCCAACAATCCGGGTCCTCATTTTACCCACCTCGGAAGGATGGAAGGCTGAGTCAACCTTGAGCCGGTGAGATTTGAACAGCCGAACTGCAGAACTGCAGTCAGCTGAAGTAGCCTGCAGTGCTGCATTTAACCACTGCGCCACCTTGGCTCATTTAATTAGTTGGCCATTGGGCATTTAAATTCCCTCACATGCAGTGATTTTGCCCCTTTTTATGGATACAGTGGAACATTTTCCCATGCCAAACTGCATTGAAATATCGGTGCTGAATACTCGGACTGTGTCTGTCAATGATTGGATTTCTATTTCTGACTTTCCATAGGGTTTCAAATCATCCATATATAGTAAATGCGAAATTTTTTCAGCTTCTTTGTCTGTTTGGTAGCCTAATTTCATTTTTTTTAAGATTACTGATAGTGGGATCATTGCGATGATGAAGAGAAGAGGTGAAAATGAATCACCCTGGAAAATTCCTCGCTTGATATTAACCATTCCGTAGATCTCATTCCCTACTGCCAACTCAGTTCTCCATTGTTTCATCGCCTTTTCAGTAAAGGATGTAATATTTTTGCTAATGCCAGTTGTTTCTAAGCATTTTATGATCCAACTATGTGGCAGTGAGTCAAATGCCTTTTTGTAATCAATCCAGACCATATTCAAGTTCGTTTTTCTGTTCTTACAATTTTCTAATATCATTTTATCAATTAGGAGCTGATCTTTTGTGCCCCTGCTCCTTCTTTTTTTGCTCTACTGGCAAGATGTTGTTTGTTTCCAAATAATCCATCATGTTATCTGCAATAATGCCTGTGAGTAATTTGAAGGTTGTTGGCAAGCATGTTATTGGTCTGTAGTTTTCAGGTGTTGTTCCTTTAGTTGCATCTTTCTGAATCAAGTATGTTTTTCCAGTTGTCAAATATTCATCAATTTGGCCCTTTTGTAAAATTTCATTCAGTTGCCTGGCCAATATTGCATGTAAACTGGTCAGATATTTGAGCCATAAGCCATGTGATTGGTCCTTTCCAGGTGATGTCCAATTCTTTACCTTTTTAACTCGATTTTTGATCATCTCAGTTGTTATTTCTAATACTTGCATTTGTTTGTTGCCAATGCTTTTCTCAAAGTCATGTATCCACTTTGCTTCCTTATTGTAGTCCTTTGCATTTTCCCACAATTCTTTCCAGAATTCAACAGTGGCCTGCTTTTCTGGTTTTTCACTTTTGGTGTGACCATTCACATTAAGACTTTGATAAAAACGCCAATGGTCTGATTGAAATTGCTGATTTTGTTTATATTGGATGATTCGTGCCTCATATCTTTCAATTTTTCTAGCTGTTGCTGTTATCTGCTGTTTTACAATCTCTACAGCTTCATTGATGTTTCTTGTATCCAATCTATATCTTCTGATTAGCCGATCTATGATTTTGTTGTTTTTAAGCCGTTGCTCATGCATGTTCTTTAAGTTACTAGCATCTGCCCTTAATTTTTTGACTTTTTGTTCTAATCGGATTTTCCACTTTGGCTTTGATGCTTTTTCTGTTGTGTGACTAGGTACTTTGATTTTAATGCCTAGCTCATTAGTGACTATTACAGCTGCGCTGTACATTAACTGATTTGTTTCCAAGATGGATCCCGACTCAATTGTTGAAAACACTGCATTAACCATTTTCATGATAGGGGCCAAAATTTTCTTAGGCACAGTTTTTAATGATGGTAAATGTTGCCTTTCCTCATTAAGCAGAAAATGCTCCATGATCTTATCCTTCAATTCTTTTTGTTTTTGAATTAGTTCATACTACTACTACTACTACTACAACTACTACTACTGCTACTACTACTACTACTACTATTATTATTATAGATGCCATTATAATAAGCTGTGACATTCAGATAATCCTTCAGGATCTGGGAGTTCTTTTGCAAGATGGTTAGTTGCAGTTGACTGCAGGAAATGGAACCTGTTGGACTTTGAGAGAGATGCCAGTTCATTCAGCTATGAAACTGTAATAAAATTCTTAATGTATTTTTGGAATGGAATACCACCTGGGATGTTTGCACAAGTCAATGTATCCATAAATGGAGTGCATATATTCAAAAAAGAAGCTTAACCAAATTGAAGAACAAATGGCTTCTGTACTTAGAATATCTCACACAACTAGGCAAATACAAAAATAGTACTGTGGCAGTAGGTGCCTTGGGTGCAATCCCAAAACAATTGGAGCAGCACTTGAACTCCATCAGCATTGAGAAAATCACCATTGCAACAGGCAGCTTTTCTTGGAACAGCTTGCATCCTGCCTTGATATCTTTAATGCCTTCAAACAAAAATATCTGCCTATCCCAGGTTGTTGGAAGGACTTGGCAGGTGGATGAAATTGTCAAAATCAGTTCAAACATGTGGTTGACTGTGCAACAAACCATAATAATGCAGGTAATCCTTGACTTACAACCACATTTCCATCATAAGTCATTGGTGTTCATAAGCTGAAATAGAGAATCAAATGTTTGTGAACTGATTCCAGTTTCCCCAATGGGTGTTTTTTTCCAGAAATCAACCCAAAAAGGTCCCAGATGTTGATCGTATGACCACAGGTCACTGCAAATGGTCATTAATGTGAACTGGTTGCCCAGTAATGAATTGCAATCATGTGATCACAGGATATTGCAACATTTAGTTGTAAGTACAACTATAGGTTTTAAATCACTTTTTCCAAGGCCACCATAACTTTGAATGATTGTTAAATGGTAGTACATTGAGGACTATCTGTAATAAGGCAACTCTACTTGGAATAGCTTACAGTGATGCAATGATACCTTAGTTCCATCAAACAGCTGTCTAACCAGGTCTTCGGGAATTGATTGCTGGATAAAATGCCACATCTAATTTTAATATCTTGCAGGCTGTGACTATCCATTAATGCAGTTGAGACTTTAGTCGCAGGTTCAAAGATCTAAACTTTTTCTATTATAAAATAATTTAAGTTACTTTGCAACTTTCTATTGATGTAATATTCATCATTAATTGTACAATTTAAGCAACTCTCCCTTTACATCTCAGAAATAATAATATTGATATACATTTTTTTGTTTTGAAAGGTTTAATTTACTTTAATCATTACAGCGCTAATAGCTTCCAGTTCCTATTGTATAAATATCATTGTACTTGGCTAAATTTATATTCTATAATGTAATAAAATATATTCATATCCCCAACCAACACATCTCTAATATCACCGCAAGCACTCCTTATGTTTTTATCCATGAATAAATTAAATGAATATAAGGAAACATTCTAAAAACAGTTAAACAGAATACCATTCTGGATGCTTTCATGAGTCAATATACCCAATATACCCAACAACAACCATACATTTACTTTTGTATCTTTAATACAATACCAAGGTACAAAGGAAATTAGCACATCCTCTCTGGAATGACTTTCATTCCTTTGATAAATGATCTTGAGTTTCTGACCTTTGGAAGACTTTGAGGATGGATGGCTGTTTAGAAGTTTATGCAGAAACTAAGCCTTTTGCCAGTGTGCACTTTAAGAGAACATTCTTTCAAATGACTGCTGTTGGCCAGTCATACACTTTTATAAATTGGCGCGATGCTTTGTGTAAACACAGATAGTCCCTTGCACTTCTTCTCAATTAACTTGGTGTGTACATTTCCATGCAAAGCCTTCAGAAGTAGCCATCCACAACTCTTATTTTCTTTGAATGCGTATGATATCTATGTGAAGTCCAAAAACATTCTTGCAAATAAATATGATATTAGAGTCTGGTACTTTGCAACAGGTTATCAACGTTTTATTTGTTTTATTCAAACAGTCTATCATAAGTCAAATGGCTAAGAAACAAACTGGAGATATATGTATGTAGGCAGACTAAATAGCAGGGGATGAATGGTGCAATTCAGAGTGGGGAAAAGGCATTTTGAATTCAAAGCAGAAAAGTCTACATCTATTTGCAAAACTGTATAAATCAGAACTCATAGATAGCCATATGTTTACTGTTTTATAGATTTTATATCATTCTTGCTATGTAATATTTGACTTTCTGCACTTTATATTTTTATTGCACAATTTAAAGTTTAGTTGCTAGAATAATTCTGATTAAAAAGTTCATAGCATACATCAATTATTGACTATAAGTGGAAAATAATAGAAACAATGTGTTTGTATTTTAAGTGTTTAAAATACGTTACCAAAAGGTAATGTATACATAAATAAGAGATATGTGCTGTAATTCAGGTTATTTAAAGAGGAATACTGATCTTGGATAAAAGCTCCAGAAGAAAGTTCTCAAAAATCTACATAGAATTTTTTGTTTGCTGCAGAAACATTTCCCCCGATGTAAGCCTAACAATTTGTTTTTTTACATCAGCATCTTGCTAACATCTTAAAATAAGCAATAAGGCAAGATCTGTGCCGCTAAAACCCAAGCAATTACTTGGAATCATTGCTATTGAAATAAGTCATTAACACAATTTCTGTTATTTACTTGGTACGAAGCACTTCAGTTCTAAAGCTGAATGAATGAAAGCAATTTTTGCAAATGTCAAGTTATTGTCCTGTATAGACTGTTCTTCCAGCAAAACTGCAACACGAAAGATACGCAACACAAAAAAAGTGTAATGGCAGAAAATAGTCCATTTGAGGAGCAGAAATGTGAAGAACTGACAGGTTGTTAAGAGAGCTGATGATACCAGACAATTTGAGTGGCTCAGATGCATCTCTACCCTCACAATCTACATGAATGCTATTACTAGCTGTTGTTACAAAACTCCATTTTTCTATTAGAGTTTTGAGACAGTAGAATTCCCCCTTGTTCACCTCTCCATATGTATAATGTCTAGTGCTGAAGTTTAAGGGCTTCATTAAGCATTCACGTTTTCTCAAAGTGTTTTTTTTCCTCATTATGATAATGGATAAATTCCATTGATCTGACTGCTCTTCGTGGCATTATGTTTCTCCTTGCTGTTCATTCCTTGTTCTTTCAATTCTAATGAACGAAATTCCTATCGGTTCTTTGGAAGATGAACAACACTATCAAGTTATTTCCACTCATAACTGTTTGTACTTTGAGTGACATGTCAACTTTCATACTAACCTGATCATTCATTAATTGGCTGTTCAGTTTGTATGTAACTTTTCAATTTGTACTGGTACCTTTTCATCAGTTTGTCCTTGTCCTTTGAGATTAAGGGTAAATGCTCAATTTCCTTTTTAATTTGCTTGGAAGTCCTGATTTAGTATCTTCCTCATTTTTCTCCTTTTGTTGTTGGGTTATAGCGCTATCTTCCAATCTTCTCTGTCTTTCCAAAGATCTTGTATATTCTCATGGCATCCTCTTTTTTCGGATTTGTATCTACTATAGCAGTGTTTTTCAACCTTTTTTGTGAAAAGGCACACTTTTTTCATGAAAAAAATCACGAGGCACACCACCATTAGAAAATGTTAAAAAAATTTAACTGCCCCACTTCGGTGCTCGGAACACCGAAGGAGACGCGCCGCTGGTAACACTTACCAAGTTGACAGCGCGCGTTCTCCTCGCTGCTCCGGTCCTCCGTGATTGTTGCTATGGGCGCACGCATGGGACGTCAGTGACGTCCCTGCGTGCGCTACCTCCCGGCGGTCCCCGCGTTTTTAAAGTAAACGCGGGACCGCAGGGACTTAATAGAGGCATCCCTGTGTCCCGAAAGCAACTTTCAGGACATAGAGATGTCCCGAGGCAAAAACACCCAGCGGGTGTTTTTCCCATGGCACACCTTACATTATGTCACGGCACACTAGTGTGCCGCGGCACAGTGGTTGAAAAACACTGTACTATAGGGTGCTGGATCATTTTTCAGCCAGAACGATTTTGGTACCTTCTTGGGACTTTTATCCTGCTAGGCAGAACTTGCTTTGATTTAAGTAACATTGTTATTTAACTTTTGTTATATGACTTTTTTCTTCAGTCCTAACCGATTGTAATTATTTTCTCACTTAATCTCTAGCACTATTCAAACATTTGCAAAATTTGTACATAGAAGAGAATCAGGAATGTGTATTCCAGCCCTTTTGTTTTCCCTTACCACCTTTCTATGCAAAAGGGAAGTCTGGAAGAAAAATGTATTATCTATCTTAGGAGGACACTCCATTATCTGAACTAAACTTTGCAGGGATAGTATATTTAAATCTGCACTATTCCTGCAAAGTGTAATTTTGCTTTTGTGTTTGTTCTTTTGTATTTTGATACATGTGTTGATTTTAGGGTTATCTGGACATAATAGGTTGTCTGGTAAAAGAAAAACAATGTTGTAGAAAGTAGCATGCAGTCTTGTGATGATTATCAGATATGCATGTTGCTTCATCTACATGGATGCTTAGGCAAAAATGATGAATCTTGTTGACTATAATGAAAATATATTGTGTAGATCAACTGCAGAGTGCACTGAAAACTTATTGTTTATATAGAGTTTTGCACATTGTGTCCAGCTTGGTTTTTTCATCTAGTTTGGCCTGGCTGTATAAAGTACACTGGTTTTGTAATCTTGATTCAGTTGTTGGAAGTATCAAGATCATGCGACTGCTTGTTTTCATGTATAATTCTTAAATTTATTGTAGTAAGAGTCATAGGGCATGTTAGAAATTTAGAGGCCCCTAATACACATCTGGTGCAGGACAATATTTGAAGAGATAATATTTAGAATCAAAATTGGAGGTCAGAACATTGATGCATGCAGACAGTGTCAATTTGTTAATTGAAACTATGGAATATTAGAACTCATTATAAAAATAAAAGTGTAAAGTTAATGTTAATGTTAATGTTAATAAACAACAAAGTGTAATATTAATATTAAATATTATAAGGTAAAAGATATTTTCAGGCCTCATGTATACTATGCTTACAATTGGTTTGATTTTTTTGCTTGAAAAGTAGAGCAGAAATCAATCCAATGGAGGAAATGACTATTTTAAACTAACATAAGGGCATTTAGATGTCAACAGAGTTCAGAATAGTTAAAGCAATGATCTTTCTCGTGGTAATGTCTGGTTGTGAAAGCTGGACAATGAAATAGAGTGAAAGAAAATATATACCCTTGAACAATGAGTTTGAAAATAATTACTGAGCACATCGTGGATTATGAGAAGCACCAATCAATCTGTACAAGACTGAATAAAACCTGACTGCTATCTTGAAGCAATAATCAGCAAGTGGAAACTCACACATTTGAGGCATGTGATGGGAGTGGAATGATGGAGTAGAAATGTGCTTGGCAAGGTTGAGCATAGTAGAAGAAGGGAAAAGAATAAATAAAGTGGACAGATAAGATGAGATGACTGTAGTATCCTTGGAAGAGCTTCAACTTTTTATTGCAGGCAGTTTTTATAAAGCCTCACACTTTTGAAGAACAATATCATAAAACATGTTTTCTGCCTTTTGGTTTTTGAGTCTAAGTATTTATTTATTTAGCATGTACAGTAGCATGATTCTAAGTATATTTGCTAGATAGATAGCATTCAGTTTAACTGTATTATATTTGTATTAGTCAAACCTAACATTCTAAATTCACATTTTATAGACAAGGTTTTGTTGTATTTCTAATTTTGGATATTATTAATTATAGACATATTACATATCTGGGCAGAAAACAGTTTAAATATTCCATCATGAACATGAACATATTCATCCGTATAAAATTAGAAAAAGCAGTTGTATTTATTTCTCTTCATATATATATAACTGGATATGGATCCAGATGAAATTGCATCATTATCATTTATGGTTATTTATTTATTTATTTATTTATTTATTTATTTATTTATTTGTCTTGTATGCTGCCACTCCCGGAGGACTCCGGGCGGCTCACAAAAGACAAGGGAAAGGGGGGAACGAAACAAAGACAACGTATTAAAAACAAAAACAACATTCACAATTTCCATGGAGGTAGATGCTTCTCAGCTCCCCCCAGCCTGCTGGAACAGCCAGGACTTGGTGGCTTTGCGGAAGGTCGGGAGGGTAGTAAGGGTCCGGATCTCAACAGGGAGCTCGTTCCAGAGGGCCGGAGCTGCAACAGAGAAGGCTCTCCCCCGGGGAGTCGCCAGCCGACATTGGCTGGCAGATGGAATCCGGAGGAGACCTAACCTGTGCGATCTAATTGGTCTGAGAGAGGTAATCAGCAGGAGACGGTCTTTCAGGTACCCAGGTCCGATGCCATATAGGGCTTTATAGGTAGCGACCAGCACCTTGAAGTGGATTCGGAGACTAATAGGTAGCCAGTGCAGCTCGCGGAGGATAGGTGTAACGTGGGTGTACCTTGGTGCACCCACAATCGCTCGCGCGGCTGCATTCTGGACTAATTGGAGTCTTCAAACACTCTTCAAGGGCAGCCCCATCTAGAGCGCATTACAATAATCCAGTCTTGAGGTCACAAGGGCGTGAGTGACTGTCTGAAGGGCCTCCCGATCCAGGTAGGGTCGCAATTGGTGCACCAGGCGAACCTGGGCAAAGGTCCCCCTGGTCACAGCTGACAGATGGTGTTCTAGAGTCAGCTGTGGGTCCAGGAGGACTCCCAAATTGCGAACCCTCTCTGAGGGGCGTATAATTTCGCCCCCCAGCCTGAGAGATGGAACAGTTAGACAATCTTTGGGAGGGAACATCAGAAGCCACTCGGTCTTGTCTGGATTGAGTGCAGACTTGTTTGCTCCCATCCAGACTCTAACAGCCTTCAGGCACTGGCACATCACTTCTACTGCTTCGCTGAGTTGGCATGGGGCAGACAGATACAGCTGCGTATCGTCTGCATATTGGTGATACTTAATCACCAATTAAGTATTAAGTGTTATTATTGCTGATCTAGAACTGTTATGGCTGTTATAAATATATTTTATAACTAATAAAATGAATCTTCCCTTTTGGTTACAAAAAGGTGTGGAATTATTTTTAAGATAGAAAGCATTGGAAGAAAAAAAAGGAATGTATCTCCATCAGGGAGATGATTAGACTAACATGATGTTTCCATTTCTATCTGGTCTGTGAATAATTGAATCATAATGTGGATGAGGAGAGACACTCAGATGGGCACCGGGGTTCATTCCACTTTTGTAATTAATAACACACAGAGGGGTAGAATTTATACTTCTGCATGCGTTAAACTAGTACCCATATGCATTTTGTCCCAGTTAATCATGGGAATCAGTCCATAGTCAATACTGTGTAATTGCCCAGTGGCAAGATTGAAGCTACAGCTTCTCTCCCGAGTTGCTGCTGTGGGATAGCATTTCCCAACAGTAATGTTGTCCTATGGCTTATGCAGTGCCATGAGTACATCATATTTCATACATGCTCTTTGGTTGATATCAGGTAGTGAATAAGCAACAGGTCTTAACATAACGATACGTCAAGGCTTCAGAGTTACCTGAAAAAATGTGCTGGGGAGAACTCAAAAAAGACACAGAAAAACACGCACATTTAAAATTCAGCCCAGCTCTAGTTTTATTACAGCTTTTATATTTTTAAATGGCTATCTATTCCATCAAAAGCTACATTTTAGAATACTGCAGATTCAGTGCCTTCATATTGCAAAGCGATCAAAGATTACAAAAGGCAACAAAGAGAGTGCCCCAAGAAAAATTCATACATAGTGCTATCGTCTAGTTATTAATTGAAGCAGACTGAGAAAATGGTTGCTACTCCTATTGCGGTGGCTACTGCTCTTGTCATTCGAATATCATTTCAAAATTTTACTCTACATAAAAGCAAAGAGAACAGAAAAACAGGAAACCTTTTGATAGTTGTTGAAGCAGGCGGCTTTCAAGCTTCGAGAGGTCAAATTGTATGTGTTTCCAAGCAAGTGTTCCCAAAGGCAGACAATGTGTGAGATGTCTCTTCCTATTGTTAATGCTCCACCTTCGCAAAACAAAATTGAAGAGGAAACTGGGAAGATGACTAGAAATGCAATATTCTCTGCAATATTAGTGTTGAAATGGTAGGCAGTTCAGATGCGTTCAGAGGAGACGTGTGGATTAATAGGAACAGCTTTGAATTGCCTACTGTCAGGAACTCAGGAGGAGAAAGCTTTTGTTCTGTTAAGCTTTGGGGAAGAATAAGAAAGAAATAAAGCAATGATTTCATAATGTTTGCCCAGGCCAAACAAATATCTTTTTAATAATTCTATAGAGTACCTAATACTCTGTAATATCTGCCCTCCCCTTTCCTAAACTGTGAAAAGTGCAATTTCAAATAGCAGTTTTTGGGGAGAACAAACTGGAGGATATCTGGTAGATCTGGATGTGAAAACAGAAGCTGGACTTGATCAACTCAGATTGATCCAGAACATCTGGGATATAACAAATTGGGGAAGACTGATCTAATATAGTTGATTCCAGCATCTGGAGGCTTAAAATCAATTTCCTTTAAAAACAAATGAATAACAGCCACTTTAAGTTATCTTTGATAACTTCATTAAGAGTTTTATCAAGGCTTTTGGTTTCTGCTGGAACTTAAAAATAGTTTTTTGCATCATCACGAGGAAGCAAGGTTAATTTCTTATTGTATGCATTACTGACACTATATCAGTGATGGCTAACCTTTTCTGGAGCGAGTGGGCAAACCGTGTGAAACACCCAAAATGCATTGTGTGTGCGGCCCCTGCACATGTGCATTGCCCTCTGCACATGTGCATGTTCCCCCATATGTGCCCCACCCCCATGCATGGCTTCATGAAAGTGCCCTGTGCAAGTGCGCCAGAGATCCGATGACCAGCTGGCTGGCGGGAGGCGCACACCCATGTGCAGTGAAACTGAACTAGGGTGATGGCTCATGTGCCCACAGAGAGGGCACTGCATGCCACCTGTGGCATACCTGCCATAGGTTCACCATCACGGTTCTATATAATTATTTTTTTTCTGTATACCTATCTGAAAGTTATTTATTAGATAAAGAGTGCAAAGTTAAGTTAATGATGTCCAAGCATTGCCTAAAAAGGGAGCAACCAAATTGGCAGGGAAAGACAGTAATAATAGCAACCTTACTTAGTTTCTCACTTTTTTCCTAAGCTGGTTCCTAGAAAAACTGGCTCTCTAGTTTGCTTTAGAAAAATTTCATTCTTGGATGTAGCTGAATGGATTGTGAGAAGAGAGTATTGATGCTTTTGAACTTCGATGGTTGAGAAGACTCCCAAGAGTATTGTGGACAAACAAGAAAACAAAATGATGGATCATTGAACAAAGCAACCCGGGGTTGTCAGCTGAGACACAAATGACCAGGCTCAAATTATCCAACTTCAGGCATTACATAAAGTCTCAGCTATCTGGAAAAGGCTCTAATACTGTGAAAGATGGAAGGAAAGAGAAGAAGAGGAAGATCAACAGCAAAATGGATAAATTCAGTTACAGAGGCGATGAATACACCATTGGGGTTAGGCATAGACCCTATTGGAGAAAATCTATGTGGACACTAGGAATTGAAAACATGTTAATGGAACATAATCATTTGTGGTTTAATGTTATTATAACAAAAAGGCTTACTTGGACTGTAAAATTGAAAGATTGATTTATATTTCCCCTAGAAAATAGGGAAATGGTCTGATGTAATATTAGCACGTAAGCATCTTTCTGATTTTTTTTTTCACTTGCCCAATCTGGAGATGTGGTGTATAATCATGTTCCAACAAGTTTTTGAATATTTATTTTAAATTAACTGTTCTCATTCTTAAATCTCTTTGTTTTTTAACATTTCACAAAACTCACTAGTTATACTCTGGTTATATTAGGAAAAATATTTTCCATTGTAGTCCATTTGTAGTTACTAAAGTAACAACAACATTATTAGTTGCTTCCTTTTTCGATGTTATTGTGTCCAACTTAATCATTGTTGGATAAATTTTGTTAATTTTGACACCGGATAATGGTGACTATTCTTGTTTTAAATTTCTTAACTTGTCTGATTGTTTTTAAGAACTCTGAGGAGATTTCATTCTTGGCGATTGCCGGAAACTATCCTCTTCTTCTGTTCCGGCCATTCACACTTTCCTTACTTATGTCCATTGTCCAATAATTCTGTTGGATGGCTAATTTGTCCTCTTATACTCTGTCCTAGAGTACTCAGACTTATCTTCCTCAGTCAATCTCAAGGTAGCCCTGACTTATTATGAATCAAATTGAACCCAGAATTTTGGGCATAAGTCATTGCAGTAGTTAAGCAGGTCACCATGTGACTTGACTTGATTTCACAACCATTTTCACAATAAGGTTTTCACCATGGTCATTAAGTGAATCACGTTATTGAACAATTTGGTCAATAAGTGAACCCAGGATATCTAATGGGCATTTTTTACTGTAAGAGGAAAAAAAGAAGTTGTAAATTATGGTTACATGATCATGGGACACTGCAATCCGACATAAATGCGAGCTGATTTCTAAGCACCCAAAGTGCTATCACGTGATCGTGGAAAGGCGTGTGTGGCAGTCATAACTTTGAAGATGGGTCATAAGTAATTTTTAAAAGTCCATTGAAGCCTTGAAAGGTTGTTAAGCAGCTTATTGTTTTCCTCTGGTTTCTTTTATTTCTTGTCTTTTGTTACATGTGCGTTTTCTCCTAGAATAGCAATAGCAGTTAGACTTATATACTGCTTCATAGGGCTTTCAGCCCTCCCTAAGCGGTTTACAGAGTCAGCATATCGCCCCCAACAACAGTCGGTGTTAGTGGGGGGGCAGAGATCGTCCCCTAGGCCCCTAACATATGGGGTGCCTCAGGGCTCGGTCTTATCCCCCCTACTATTCAACATCTACATGAAACCGCTGGGAGAGATCATCCGCAGGCACGGGATCAGATACCATCAATATGCGGACGATACCCAGTTGTATCTGTCCGCCCCGTGCCAACTCAATGAAGCGGCAGACGTGATGAACCGAGGCCCTGAGGCCGTTAGGGACTGGATGAGGGTTAACAAGCTTGTGCTCAACCCAGAAAAGACCGAGTGGCTGTTGTGTTTCCCTCCCAAAGATTCGACCAATATTCCATCACTCAGGGTGGGGGGTCAAATTTTATACCCCTCAGAGAGGGTTCGCAACTTGGGAGTCCTCCTAGATCCACAGCTATCGTTTGACCACCACCTGACGGCTGTGACTAGGGGGGCATTCGCCCAGGTTCGCCTGGTGCGCCAGTTGCGACCCTACCTGAATCGGGAGGCACTCACAACAGTCACTCGGGCCCTTGTGACCTCTAGGCTGGAATACTGCAATGTGCTCTACATGGGGCTGCCCTTGAAGAGCATCCGGCGACTTCAGTTGGTACAGAACGCGGCCGCACGAGTGATTGTGGGTGCACCGCGGTTCACCCACATAACACCTATCCTCCGCGAGCTGCGCTGGCTACCTGTCGATCTCCGGATGCGCTTCAAGGTGCTATTAGTCACTCATAAAGCCCTGCATGGTAGTGGATCTGGATACTTGAGAGACCGCCTCCTGCCAATCACCTCCCTGCGACCAATTAGATCACACAGATTGGGCCTCCTCCGTATTCCATCAGCCAGCCAGTGCCGGCTGGCAACTACAAGGAGGAGGGCCTTCTCAGTAGTTGCCCCGACCCTTTGGAATGAACTCCCCGTGGAGATTCGTACCCTCACCACCGTCCAGGCCTTCCGCACAGCCCTCAAGAACTGGCTAGCCCGTCAGGCCTGGGGACAAGGATAGCCGCCCCTCCCGAATGATGAATGTATGTTGCTTATTACTTTTATTATATGTGTCTATGTTACTGTTTGTACTTCCCCTCCCTGATTTTATGTGAGCCGCCCTGAGTCCCCTCAGGGAAAAGGGCGGCCTACAAATGTTAATAAAATCAATTTAAAATCAAATCAAAAATCAATCCGGGTCCTCATTTTACCGACCTCGGAAGGATGGAAGGCTGAGTCAACCTTGAGCCGGTGAGATTTGAACAGCCGAACTGCAGAACTGCAGTCAGCTGAAGTAGCCTGCAGTGCTGCATTTAACCACTGCGCCACCTCGGCTCATCTCAAGAGAAGAATCTTCTCTTGATGCTACTAAATAATTATCTGTCCCACATTCAGAAACTTTTCAACTTAAGAACCCTTCACTAATTCTCTTAACATTTCATTGCAGATAATCAGATCAACAAAACTTTTTGGCTTGTATCCTTACCTTTCATTATATACACCCAGCATTGTTTATATATACTTAAAATGTATATTTGAAAGTAATATATGTTCTTAGGAGATCCTGTGTCAACATTACATAGGCATAGGTCACCACCAGCCCTAATTCTATATGGAAGTGTCCAAATTATTGCACCTGACTTGGTTTTTTTTAATGTACTGTATGTAACCAATTGCATATATGTACATATGAAATCAATATGCATTTGGATCTATAAAAAGTTGTGCTTATCTCTGTACTCTAAGGAGTATTTTTTTTTAATTTAAAGTTTTATTTATACATATGATTTGGCCAAGGAAGCTAATCTTCTAAATGCAGGTGTAATTTTAAATGTGGCATGTAAACTACAATTTGTCTATGGCTTCAGCTATGTATATCAGTATCCATCTATATTGCTAAGTAACTATCTTGTTCTATGACCGAGCTCTTAAATGAGCACTGTAAAACTGAACACGGAATAAAGAAATGTGCTTATCATTATGTTTTATGATGTTATATGCTGAATCAATATTTTTCTTACAAAAAAAGTTATTATCATCATTGAAATTATGTACCAACATAAAGTTGTGTATCAACTTTATTCTACGCCTTTATGTTTATCTCTACCCTCCAGGCATCTTATTTTCTGCTTTTATAACAACATGTAATTCATTTATGAACTTGAGAGCTGTATTTAAGAAAAATTAGAGTAAAATGCAAATGAAATAATAATGTACAGAAAAAGAACATTGGCATTGTAGAAGGAGAAGTTGTTTTGGATATGTTCACTACTGTGAATTATTTGGCAAATAATAAAGGTTGGATGCAAATAAATAAATGTTCACATATAAAAAACAGCAGCATCTAACAGATTAAATTGTATCTGTAATAAATCAGCTGAGTTGAGTTGAATGGCATAAGCATACAAGTTGACCCCCAAAGCACCAAAACTCCTTAGGACATTTTCTAGAATTACGGTAGCTAACCTTTGTATGAAAATAATTGTAAACCCAAGGCTTTAGATCAGTTAATCAATGTTTTGGTTAACGATATGGAAACCGTATAAGCCACCAATATAGAAATGGTCTAAATCAGTGTTTCTCAACCTTGGTGACTTGAAGTCCTGTGGACTTCAACTCCCAGAATTCCCCAGCCAGCTATGCTATGCTATGCTAGCTGGGGGGATTCTGGGAGTTGAAGTCCACAGGACTTCAAGTCTCCAAGGTTGAGAAACACTGGTCTAAATTAAGTATTTTGAAGGATAAGATGAAAGTTTGGTGGACATCATAAGCCACAAGTGTACAACTTTTATTTTTCAGATTGCATTTGGCCTCTCCAAACTTTGGCTATAAAGCTTCCAGAAATTTCCAAAAGTTTTTACTAAACTGTTATTTTTAAAATAACAGCAGGGAAAACTAATAAATCATCCCGTAGGACAGCGTTTCTCAACTTTTTCTTCACCGTGGACCTCCTTTAAATACTTTTTGTGGCCACAGACAATGGTCACCGACCCCCAAGATTTTACTCAAGATTTAAATCATAACATTTCTTCAAGCCTTTGCAGACCTTCTGTGATGACATTGCTTCTCCCCCCCCCAAAAAAATCACAGGTTGAGAACCACTGCTGTTAAGAGGTAACTTTGATTTAACTTAAATGGTATAGTTTGTGAAACCAACCCAGTTTCCCTCCTCATGAAGAAAATACACAATTTGTCTTGTTGAGGCATTTCACTTCAGTTTGCATTAATGCACTCTGTTTCACTCTCCTCTGTATCTTCCTCTGGCACTTGCAGAAACTGGAGGAAGATTCTGTGTAGCTGAACATTTGTACAGAAGCTGCTTCCAATAGCTGACAACACTGCACAGAAATGACTTCTGGCTATTGCATGTAGCACAGAATGGAGCAGGAGGTGGCAGAGGAGAGTAAAATTAAATGTACTAATGCTACACCGTCACTTTGCTTCCCTCCTTGCATTTTCGTGTGACACCCTAACTACATTTTTGTACATATATTATATAGTAATGTATAGAAGGCATGATCTTGTTGAACATGTTTAGTCCCAATGATCTGGACAATGTATTTCTGCTCCCTCTTGAAGGATGGAGTTTACTTTATGCATTTGCACAGACCATATATTTTGCCCATTTCAAAACAGCCCTGTTGAGTCTCATGCATTGTTAATGATACAGAAACATTCCACATGATGACACCTTAACTTCCTTGGATATTTCTTGCTCATATTTATGCAGGAAGAAGCAGTATAGGCCCCATTTCCTGGAACTGCATAGAAGGCTGCTGATCACATATATGCTTCTGGGGAAGGAGGGGAAATCTTTCCTGGCTAATGGGGCACACAAGTGCAATTTTCCATTTCTACAAATTGCTTATCATTTGCAAGGCTCATCCTAGAAGTCTGTGTTAATCTCCTTATTTGTGTGTGTGTGTGTTTAATCTTAGAGATTTTCCACTTGATTTAAGAATCCAGTTTGCTGTGGTAGCTTCAGGTAAGAAATTGAAAAGGAACAAACAAGATGATGAACATGGAAATAGGAGATAGGGATTCATGAATATTTATTTAATTGATTTATATCCCACCTGTCCACTCAGTTGTGGGCACTAATATTCAATAAATTCTGAGATGCAAAAATCATTTAAAGAAAAAAATAGGTTAAAAACTGTAAAACATGAATTAATAGTTAAAAGTTTGGTTGTTGTTCCAAGGGAAAAGAGTGTCTTGGAGCCATTGAATTCAGAAAGCTGTGAGCGTGCATATTCCTGGCCAAAAAAAACAAGATTTAACAACTGGAGTAGTTTCAGAAAGTTTTTCCCCTGCTGTTATTTACTCCTGGTTTGTAATTGAGAAGTGGTCTCTCATGTTCTAAGCCATTCAGGACATTAAGGTCAATACTGACATCCTAAATTGTTCCTGCTATACTTGAGATGATCAAAGTAGTTCTTCGAATATAGGTACAGGTAGTTCTCGACTTACAACAGTTCATTTAGTGACCGTTCAAAGTTACAACGGCACTGAAAAATGTGACCGATGACCATTTTTCATAGTTATGACCAATGTTCCCTCTAAGCTGCGCGGCTGCACACATAACAAGAAAACACCCCGTGGAAGTTTCAAACTGCCGCACAGTGTTTTTTAATGTCTTAAAATATGACTGAAAATATCCCCCCTCCCTCCCTTCTCTCTCTGCACCGAACTCTCTCCTCCATCTGGTGATTGGTGAAATCAAGGAAGACTGCCCAGAGACCGATGATGCTACAGAAGGGAAAATTTCCATTGGTCCTCTGGGGCTTCGTCGGTTCCTGGGAAAACGTGATTTGCTGGTTGTAGCCTGCGTTTCTCTGCACATCCGGGATTTCTCAGGCAGTGCGTCATCTGAAGTCCTGTTCTGAGCTCGGCAGTCTTTCTGCGATCCCTTTGCTTTGCGGAGAGAGGGAAGCAGCATGGAGTTGGACTGCCTGAGCCAAAGGCGTCCACGGGATGTTGAGACTTGATTTTTGAGCAGTACCAATCCTTTCCACTTTTTCCTTTCCCTTTCTGTCCTCCTATCTTCCTTTCTTTTTCCTTTTCCTTTTCCTTTCTCTTTTCCTTTCTCTTTTCCTTTTTTCCTTTCCTTCTTTTCCATTTATTTCCCTTTTTCCTTTCCTTTCTCTTTTCCTTTCCTTCTTTTCCATTTCCTTTCCTTTTTCCTTTCCTTCTTTTCCATTTCCTTTCCTTTTTCCTTTCCTTTCTCCTTTCCTTTCCTTTTTCTTTCCCTCTTTTCCATTTCCTTTTCTTTCTCCTTTCCTTTCTCTTTTCCTTTCCTTTCCTTATTTCCTTTTCCCTTTTTTTCTTTTCCCTTCCCTTTCCCTCTCTTCTTCATCCTTTCCTTCTTTCCCATTTCCTTTCCTTTTTCCTTTCCCATTTCTTTTCGTTTTGCTTTTCCTTTTTCCTTTCCTTTTTCCTTTTCTTTCCGTTTCTTCTTTCCCATTTTATTTCCTTTCCCTCCCCCTTCCTTCCCTTCCTGGGGGTCTGAGGGAGAGAGAGGGGACCCTTTTCCTCCTTGACCCCCTCCCCAACATCTGCTCTGATGGCAATAATGGCTAAAAAAAATTTCAGGTGCTCAAGCATGAAAATGTGCTGCTCAAACACTAAACTTTTCTGCACACACTGAAAAAAAAATAGAGGGAACATTGGTTATGACCTTTCCAGCATCCCCATGACCATGTGATTAAAATCAGATGCTTGGCAACTGGCTCAGACCTATAACCATTACTGTGTCTCAGGGTCATATGATCACTTTTCGTGACCTTCTGACAAGCAAAATCAATGGAGAAGCCAGATTCCCTTAACAACCAAGTTACTAATTTATCAAGTGCAGTGATTCACTTAACAACTGCAACAAGAAAAGTCATAGAATGGGAAACACTCATTTAACAAATGTCTTACTTAACAACAGAAAATTTGGGTTGACTTGTGATCAATCATAAATCAAGGAGTATGTGTATCACATTGAAACCAGTACTATGCAGCAATGAGCAGCCTAGCACTCACATTTTATGCTAGTGATGGTAAATCTTCATGGCACTGAGTGCAAAAAAGATCACATGGAAATGTCACATGCATGTGCATGTGCTCATCAGGGCCGCACTCTGAAAAAGCTGAACTTCTGGGTTCTAGTGCACATGCGCACCCAACATGCATGCACACGCTGGTGTGCATGCAAAGGACAGCTGATCATCGTGCATGCATGTGCACCCAAAACCCGGAAGACAAACAGGCAAGGGTGTGCGTGCTGGGTGATATGGCTTCGCTTGCCACTTTGAGCCAGAGCTTCCCCATCACCGTTTTATACCAATTGCTTCCTTTGGGACTTTTCAAGCAGATCCTAATATAAAACACATTGCAATAAATACTATGAGAAATGATCAATAAATGAACATCAACCTGCAGGAAAGATCATGCCTGTGCATGTACATGTGCATAACTACATGTGCGTAACTATTGTACAAAAATGTTCTCGTTATAGCTGCCAATTGGGAAGCAAGGTATATGCCCATGTTGTGAAACTTGTTCTTTTGAAAAAAAAAATTCTTTTCTATAAAATACAGTGAATCTGTTTAAGAAAAATAGAATTGTTTTGCTTTGTCTTTCAGAACTAAAATAATTAATGTATTGTTTTCGCTGGTTCACATTTGTAAAAAAATATGTTGCCTCTCATGTATGTGTGCCTTTAAGTTATTCTGACAATTGTGTATGGTCACTTTAAGGAGTTTTAATTAGACATTTCATGGCTAATTTATAGCAAGCCAGGCCTGGTCACAGTTGACTGACTGGTTTATGTCCTCCAGTGCTTCTGTCACAGCTTCACAGTAGGAAGGCAACTTTCATTAATGCTAATGGAGCTTAAGCTTGTAAATTCTTCATGGTATCAATAGGAGAGTAGATTGCTTTTTATTTCATTTATAGAAAACTCTAAAAGTAATGGGCTGTGGAACCACTTTTATAAATCAATCCCTGTTCAAAGCCAACAAAACAATAATAAACTTCTGTTCCATTTGGGTATGTTAAAAAATTAAGATTGCAGTCCCGAAATCTGCATTGTTGGGATTGTAAAAGCACCTTTAAAGTGCACATGGATAGGGATAGGTGAATCAAATCCTGTCCATTATTCTGAGTTTTAAATAGGTTGAAAATCATAAATAGAGGCATACAATTACAGAAAGAGGAAAACAAAGCAAAAGGCATATTAAAAAGCTAATCAATAAGTAACTATACCCAGGACAGTGACTTCAGGCAAAAGGAATTGATTTGGTAAATAGCAATCTTTTCTCTAAAACGAAGCTCAGTGGGATTTTTAGTAAACCATTGAAAATGAGGGAATGCAGCCTGCAATCAGTGTCTTTCCCAGAGCTCAGTAAACAAGGAAATTAAGATGCTGTCATTTAAAAGCCTATGATTTATAAGCTGCTGAATTTATTTTCTGCAGACAAAATAGGACAAATGTTTCTCTTTTCTTTCCATGTTTCAAGTGATAAAATGTACTAACCTTGCTTTGGTTTCATTGTGAGAGTAGATATTGATAGAAAAGGGCTTTTAGGCCCTTAACTGAACCAGAAATAACATGTGGATCCAGAATTTAGAAGATAACTATGGCAGTATATATCAGTATATAGCAGTTTGTTCACCTACCACACAAAACCAGCATGTACTTTATTTTTAGCTTACTACAACAATGAAGAAAGTAACCACACTTAAGTAGTATTTAACAACCAGAGTGATCCAGATATCATGACAAGTCAAAATAAAGGAAAGCATTGAATTGGTTATCAAAGCTCTTTGTGGTTTTATGATGGCTGGACATGCTTCTGTTAGGTATTTTTTCCCTTCCACTTTACTCCTGAACTTTTATTACTAGAGCTTGCAGATCATTTGCATTTTTGGCTATCAGGTCATTAGTATAGTGCAGGTATTGATGTTTCTTTCCCCAACTCTAAAATCGTGATCATCTTTTCCAATGTAGCCTCCCTTATTATATATTCAGCATATGAGCTGAATTCCTAATTCCTAACTGATTCTTCTTTGGAAGGGCAGATAACTAAAGCTGAAGCTCAAATATTTTAGCCACCTAATGAGAAGAGAGGACTCATTGAAAAAGAACCTGAGGTTGGGAAATATTTAAGGCAAAAGGAGAAGGAGACAGCAGATAGTGTCATCGGCACAATGAACATGCATTTGGGCAAACTCTGGGAGACATTGGAGGACATCGGAGGACATTAGGCCTAGCATGCTATGGTCCGTGGGGTTGTGAAAAGTTGGACATGATTTAGTGACTTAGTGACAACAAATATAAGCTCAATAAATATGGGGAAAGTATGCAGCTTTATTGCACTCATTTGCCAAAGTGGAACCATAATTTTCTGTCTGTGTTGCATCTTCCTGTTCTCTACATAAATTTCTCAGCAGGACAATGAAATGTTCTGGGATTCCATTTTTCTGAACACATTCTATAGTTTCACACAATCAACATAAACAAATGACCCTTTTTGATATTATTAGTTTTCTCATTATTCAGTGTGCATTAGCAATCATGTTCTCATGTTCCTATGCCCTTTTCAAAGCCATCTTGAATATGTGGCATTTTTTTTTTCCTATGTAGTGCTCTAATCTGCATTATATAATCCAAATCATTTTTGAATAGAATAGAACAAGAATAGAACAATAACTTTACTGTCACTTTGAATGTATACTAATCAGCATACATTAAAATGAAATTTTGTTGCATACAGCTCTCAAAGGGTCATCACCGCCAACATAGGCTACATAAACATGACATTATTTTGCTAGTATATACAATTAAGGATATTATATGATGGTCTGTACAGTTTGTTACAGTTATGGCACCATAACTGGAGTACTGATCTAACTTCATCTTTTACTCCTAGAGGTTCTTGTAAGTAGGAAATATCTTCCAGAGCCATGATAGTGAACCTATGGCACACGTGCCAGAGATGCCACACAGAACCCTGTTTGTGGGCACGTGCACCATCGCCAGCTGCTCTTCTGGTTTCTAGTGTGTACATGCACCGGAAACCAGATGCCATTTTGAGACCATTTTCGAGTTGTTTTTCGGGCCATTTTCAGGCTGTTTTTCAGTCTGTTTTCAGGCCATTTATGGGGCATGGTCTAAAATGGCCTGAAAAACGGCTTGAAAACAGCCCAAAAATGGCCTGAAAACAGCCAAAAAACAGGCATGTGTTTGCCGGTCAGCTGGTCTTCGGGTTTCTGGTGCTCTGGTGTGCGTACATGCACATGGGTTTGGGCACTCAGTGCCAAAAAGGTTCGCCATCACTGTTCTAGAGTATTTTGGATATTGATATCTCTACTATACTGTAAGTCAGAATAATGTTTCCATCTTCCTTTGATCTCTTTTGAATCAATTATTATCTGTTCATTGGCTTCCTTTAGCATAGCAATTTGAGATGGGGACATCTTTCTGAGTTCAGAGATCTTTTGAAAGACTTTCCTAAAAAACTATTAATCACTGATTTGGAAATGGATTTAGGTGGAAATATGGAATTATGTGGTGCTATGACATAAAAATATGTCATTTTAACAAATCATTACCTTCCAAGGGCACCATGGAAATACGTTTTCTGTGTCTATGTGGAACATGAGTTAGGAACTCTGTAACAACAGGTAGCGAGCTGCACTGGCTACCTGTTGATCTCCGGGTGTGCTTCAGGGTCCTGTTGACCACCTTTAAAGCCCTTCATGGTAGTGGATCTGAGTACTTGAGAGACCGCCTTCTGCCGATTACCTCCCTCCGACCGATAAGATCACACAGACTGGGCCTCCTCCGAATCCCATCCGCCAGTCAATGCCGACTGGCGACTACACGGAGGAGAGCCTTTTCTGTTGCAGCTCCGACCCTGTGGAACGATCTCCCCGTCGAGATACGCACCCTCACCACCGTCCAGGCCTTCCGCGCAGCCCTTAAGACCTGGCTATCCCAACAGGCCTGGGGATAAGTCTTCGATTTGCCCCACCCGAGTGTGAATGTTGAATGCAAGTTGTGTTTTTATTACTTTATTTATTTTGTGCACATATTGTTTGTTTTGAATTTCACCCCCTCCCTAATGATTGTAAGCCGCCCTGAGTCCCCTCAGGGAAAAGGGCGGCCTATAAATCCAAATAAACTAAACTAAACTAAACTTACATTGTAACTTATTAATATGATCGTAAAAAGTATCTGAATGTTCTCTCTATGTGCTGTTTGACAACAATCACATTTTTCATACTTTGAGAATTTAACATAGTTTATGATTTGCCATGACAAGTTACAATTGTTGGACATAGCACTTACAGGGTTAATTCAAACCTGAGTACAACTTAGGAGTCTGGTACTTTAAGAATATTGAAGATAGAATGGCCAGGTGCTTACTTTCAAAATATAAATTTGATAAATATACTTTAGTTGTGGAACAGGTGGTGAATAAATGGATTTTTGCATACACACATGCCACCAGACTGAAATCTAATCGTAAACTTGCTTGTTTTGAAATATGCATGTAGTACAGCCCAGGTGCTGTATTTTATTATAGTTAGAGCCATTGATCACTCTATATTGAATAGATTATTGGTCTACTTAAAAATGTAAAAAGCTTGGCTTGTGCTATATCCTAAATTAGGATATCCTAATTTACAGGACATTAGTATGAATATCTACTATGGACTCTGAAGTATATAGTAGGTATAACACAGAGATTTGCAGCCTTAATTTACTGAGGAGGATAAGGTCAATATTTTTGACTATAAAGAAAAGAGAAGGTTAGACTTAACTAGATAATAACAATCTGTAAGAAAATATTAGTTTAGACTAGGATAACAGCTAGGTACCTTTCTGAATTTCATCTTCCATCAATCCTATCTCATTCACAAGAGACTGTGGAAGCTTTAATCTAAAAACTTGAAGAGCAAAATATCATTTACCATTTACCTGTAGAGAAATGGGTGGTTTGTTGCACAGTGAATTAGATATTCAGATTGGATTTGGCATTTTAGTCTGCTTAGTAAGCCGCGGGGACAGAGTGGTTATAGTGCAGTACTGCAGGCTACTTCTGATTACTGGCTGCCAGCAGTTTGGCAGATCAAATTTTTGGGGAGGTCTTATTATTTTTGAGGTGCAGGAGGCGTTTAAATATTTTAGGGGAGGGCTTATTTTGGGGGTAGGGCTTATTTTAGTGCATGCACTCAAAAGCCCGATTGGCCTTATTATTCAGGGTTGTCTTATTTTCTGGGAGACAGGATAGGAATATAAAAATTGTACAAAATCAGTTTTGTTGAATAGATTGATATAGCTATTTATGAAACTCTGGTTGGAGCTTTGGAAAAAAATTAAATCTACCAACATAAGAAAATATTTGTAGCTCAAGTTTGAATTGTGAAGTTCTTGATGGTCTCTGAGGTTGGATGTTTTCTTGCAGAGATTTCATTACCCAACAGCACTGTCAAACATTTACAAGAAAGCCAAGCTCAACATCAAGAATTACACAAATTAGCCTAACCAAGTACTAGTGCTTTGATAGCCAGAAAACATGTGGTGGTTCACTCTGAAAACTGCACATGGTTATCTGCCAAGGGAACACTTGAAAAGTAACTATGAATCCCAACTGTTGGAGCTTCTGTCTATCCAGAGAAGCTGCGGTTTTATTTGTCTGTTTCAAGCTTTGCTTTGGGATAGTTTGAGGGCTTCCTGGTTCATTGTCTTCATGACTGTGCATCAGAAAAGAAACTCTTTCTAGGCAGACTTAGGAATTCACTTCATGTCAACAAAAACATTGTCACCAGCATTGTAAAAACTATCCTTTGATCCAAATGGCACAGCTTAGAAAAACTGTTGCCTTCAATGAACCAAATGTAATATCTGTCAGCAGGTTTTACTTATAACTTTTCATCTTTTCATGTTCTATTCAAACATCCTATCTGTCATTACTATTTAGAAACGTATCTCAGAATGTCTGTCATGTTTTATTACATTTTATGCTATAGTTAAATTTCAAATGAGCATATTTTCTTCATTTTTTTCCTTGACTGAACTGTAGAAAATGTAGAGATCAATTGAAATAAGACAGGAAGAATTGCATTTTTATGCTTTGGATGTGGGGATGATAGAATAGACATTTTATAGTTTACTCAAATTGAAAAATATTCAGATCTAAGAAGAAAAGAAAGCTTTATCAAGGTTGTTATACTGTGTGGTGCATATAAAACAAAATCACAGCATTTAATATTGCATTGTACTGTTGATAGACTTTGTCTTCCGGGGAAAGGAACATACTGTGTTTGAATCACATTTTGAGATGAATAGAAAGTTTATAAACTATTAATCACTGTAAATTACATAGATGATTGTTTGATTTGTATAATTTTATGTCAGTTGTTACCTATGATTTCTAAGCCATAAAATAACTAACAACGTTGATTTGACTCATAGCTGTGAAAATCAGAACTGGTTGACCTAAAGCTATTGTTGCACTGAAAATATGAAAACTAAATACAAAGATTATTTTTCATGTAAAAAATATTCAGTGCTGCAAAGAAATAGAATATTTAATAAATGGAAGTTCTTTTATTTGACAACTAAAATTATCAAATTAAATGTCCCGGCAATACCATGGACAGTAATTTATTTTTAAAATGTTTGACCTATTTATATATGGATGTTTATCTTTTAGTGTGATCACTTGCAAAAATCTATGTCAAGAAATCTTCTATGAGCAAAAGTTGAGGCTAAGTACAATGTTATTTCAGTCTTTCAGACATGTTGCAGACTTCAGCATCCAACTGAAGAGAATATCTGTGGTTTAGGGTTGAACTCTCGGAGCTTAATCCCTTGTTGGCAGACAGTTCATTACCCAATTGAGAAACGTTATCAGTGAATGATCCTGGGGGTTTGCTGCTTATTTATATATAGTATATATTTACATGAAACCGCTGGGCGAGATCATCCGAAGGCACGGGATAAAATACCACCAATATGCGGACGATACACAGTTGTATCTGTCCGCCCCGTGCCAACTCAATGAAGCGGTGGACGTGATGAACCGGGGTCTGGAAGCCGTTAAAGACTGGATGAGAGCAAACAAGCTGATACTCAACCCAGACAAGACCGAGTGGCTGTTGTGTTTCCCTCCCAAAAATTTGACCAACATACCATCACTCAGGCTGGGGGGACAAAATTTACACCCCTCAGAAAGGGCCCGCAACTTGGGAGTCCTCCTGGATTCACAGCTAACTTTTGACTACCATCTCTCAGCTGTGACCAGGGGGGCATTTGCCCAGGTTCGCCTGGTGCGCCAGTTGCGGCCCTACCTGAATCGGGAGGCCCTCACAACAGTCACTCGAGCCCTTGTGATCTCCAGGCTGGAATACTGTAATGTGCTCTACATGGGGCTGCCCTTGAAGAGCATCCGAAGACTTCAGCTAGTCCAGAATGCGGCCGCGCGAGTGATCGTGGGCGCACCACGGTTCGCCCACATAACACCGATCCTCCGTGAGCTGCACTGGCTACCTGTTGATCTCCGGGTGCACTTCAAGGTCCTACTCACCACCTATAAAGCGCTCCATGGTAGTGGATCTGGCTATTTGAGAGACCGCCTTCTGCCAATCACCTCCCTGCGTCCCATCAGATCGCATAGAGTTGGCCTCCTCCGTATTCCATCCGCCAGTCAGTGCCGACTGGCGACTACTCGGAGGAGAGCCTTCTCTGTTGCGGCTCCGACACTATGGAACAATCTCCCCGTGGAGATTCGTACCCTCACCACCGTCCAGGCCTTCCGCACAGCCCTCAAGAACTGGCTAGCCCGTCAGGCCTGGGGATAATCTTATTTTTGCCCCTCCCGAATGTTGAGTGAATGTTGAGTTTTACTGTCTAATTTACTTTGTGCACATTTCTTTTTGGTATTGTCCTACACCCCCCTTCCTTTTTGATTGTAAGCCGCCCTGAGTCCCCTCAGGGAAAAGGGCGGCCTATAAATAAATAAATCACATCACTAAATCACAGTAACTTGGTCTACCAATTTTAGTGGGGTATGGCAGAAAACAACAAAGAACCAAAAGGGGAAAAAACACACCTGTGGTGGAATCTCTGTCTAGACTGGAGAGAGCACTCAAGCGGGACCGGAATCATTATACTGCAGAAAGCAGCTTAGACCAGATCTCTCTGAGATTATCTTGCCATTCCCAAAGGAATGCAATCTGGTTAGATTCTTGTAACAATAAACTACTGTTGAGATTCTTCATGAGTAGTTCTAGTTACTTTTGCCTGAAAACACCCCTTTATAGATAGTGTCAGGCTCATACCTATGCCCCAAAATCTAGTTAACTAATGGTTAGTACTACTTTGGTGCTAGATAAAGGTTACTATAGTTCAAGATTTTAGACTTAGTCTGCTTGTGGTTACAATAGAACAATGATGGCTAATCTTTTCCGGACCGAGTGCCAAAAGGACGTGCACACCCAAATCCTCAAAATGCAATTCGGGTGCTGCCCCCCACACATGTGCCCTGTCCCTGTGCATGCACGCTCCTGCACATACCATGACCCCCGCATGCGTGCTCCAGCATGCATGGCAGAGACCCGATAACCAGCTGGCTAGTGGGAGGCACATGCGAATGCACAGCAAAGCTGAACTGGGGTTACGGCTCACGTGCCCATGTGTGCCATAGGTTCGCCATCACAGCAATAGAGATTCTTCTTCTTTTGACTGAACACCCAAGGTCTACCACTCTTTCCCCCAGAAGTAGCCAGTGAAAAATACAAATAATTGGTTCCAACGTACTGAGTGGAAGATGCAGTTGTCAAACCCTAATTTCAGGAAGGCAATACCTACGGATATTACCTTCTCAAAGGATGCCACTCTTTCCAACTTGAGTTGGAGCATGGTGGGAGAAAAACTTCCTCTGTTTTAGGAGCAACTGATTAAACTTAAAAAAAATTAAGCCTGTTAGACATAAAAATATATAATGTTTAAAAAATACTTACAACAAAGTTGACTGCTTTCAATGATTGCAAGTCAGAAAGCTTCTGATCCAAATTGACCTGGAAGAATGTTAGCATTTAAACATCCTGGGCACCCATTTTTAAAGGTCATATGTTAGTGAAAACACTGCAGAGAATCAGCATCTCTAACCATAGGAACTAATAAGTGTGGCATTGCAAATAAGGGACCTTTGGACCTTTTCAGACAGAACAGCACGGATTGTATAACCACTGAGGATTGTTCTAAATTAATTAACATTTACAATCTAAATGAAATAATTATCCAGGAAAGGGGTATTTGAATACAATTCTGGTAGTTGCCTTCACAGAAGTGTGGCTTTAAGGCATATGTGTTATATCTGAGTTTCAAGTATTGCATTAGGTTTCTTCTTCAGAGACTGCAATACACTTTTCTCCCAGTGAAGAGAGATTAATTTATAGAGGAATATATATATATATGTGTGTGTGTGTGTGTGTGTGTGTATGTATATCAGGGGTGGGTTTCTCGCCCCGGTTCGGTTGGAACGAGGCCGGCGGCGTCCTCGCGCATGCGCACGCATGCGTACTAGCGTCTGTGCGATGCTCCAGCTGCTCCTGGAGGATCGCGCAGGCGCTGTATGCGTCCTGCGCATGCGTGGAAGCGCAGAATTCGGCAAAACCGGGTAAGGAGCGGGCGCGGGCGCGGGGGGGGGGGCTTCGCCGTTCCTGGAAGTTACTTACTTCCGGGTTCGGCGACCAACCGGATCACAGGGACCGCCGCGAACCGGTTGAAACCCACCCCTGATGTGTATGTGTGTGTGTGTGTGTGTGGATATATATATATATATATATATATATATATATATATATATATATATATATATATATATATATATATATATATATATATATATATATATATATATATATATATATATATATATATATATATATATATATATGGATTGCATGTATGTGAATCCCTTGGGATTATGTGGAGTTTTCCATGAATTGGTCATAAAATGTGCTCTGAACTTCCTCTAAGTCACAACAATAGACAAACACAGTCTGCTGAAAATAATACTACACAAACATTAGATGTTGCCATGGATTAATTGCACATAACATGTAAACATTCACAGTGCAGGGAGGAAAAAGTATGTGAACCCTTGGATTTAATAACTGGTTGACCCTCCTTTGGCAGCAATAACCTCAACCAAATGTTTCTTGTAGTTGCAGATCAGACCTGCACAACGATCTGGAGTAATTGTGGACCACTCATCTTCACAAAACTGTTTCAGTGTAGCAATATTCTTGGGATGTCTGGTGTGAATCGCTCTTTTAAGGTCATGCCACAGCATTTCAATCGGGTTGAGGTCAGGACTCTGACTAGGCCACTCCAGAGGGTGTATTCTGTGCTGTTGAAGCCATTTTTGTGTTGACTTACTTGTATGATTTGGGTCATTGTCCTGTTGCATCACCCATCCCCTGCGGAGCTTCAGTTGGCAGACAGATCGTCGTACGTTTTCCTGCAAAATGTCTTGATAAGCTCTGAAATTCATTTTCCCATCGATGACAACAATCCGTCCAGGCCCGGAGGCAGCAAAGCAGCCCCAAACCATGATGCTCCCTCCGCCATGTTTTACAGTGGGGATGAGGTTTTGATGTTGGTGTGCTGTGCCTTTTTTTCTCCACACATAATATTGTGTGTTTTTCCCAAACAACTCAATTTTGGTTTCATCTGTCCACAGAATATTTTGCCAGTAGTGCTGTGGAACATCCAGGTGCTCTTTTGCAAACTTCAAACGTGCTGCAATATTTTTTTTTGGGACAGCAATGGCTTCCTCCGTGGTGTCCTCCCATGTACTCCATTCTTGTTTAATGTTTTCCTTATTGTAGATGTGTCAACAAAAATATTAGCATGTGCCAGAGATTTCTATAGGTCTTTAGCTGACACTCTAGGATTCTTCTTTACCTCATGAAGCATTCTGCACTGTGCTCTTGCAGTCATTTTTACAGGACGACCACACCTAGGGAGAGTAGCAAGAGTGCTAAACTTTCTCCATTTGTAGACAGTCTGTCTTACCGTGGACACATGAACATCAAGGCTTTTGGAGATACTTTTGTAACCCTTTCCAGCTTCATGCAAGTCAACAATTCTTGATCGTAGATCTTCTGAGAGCTCTTTTCTGTGAGGCATGGTTCACATCAGACAGTGTTTCTTGAAACCAGTAAACCCACAACAGGTGTGTGTTTTTAAAGGGCAGAACAGCTGTCAGCAACACATCCAATATCATCACCCTGATTGGAGTCAAGGTTGGCTCACTCCTGGCTCCAATTAGCTCTTGGAGACATCATTAGACTAGGGGCTCACATACTTTTTATTCCCTGCACTGTGAATGTTTACATGTTATATGCAATTAAACCATGGCAACATCTAATGTTTGTGTAGTATTATTTTCAGCAGACTGTGTTTGTCTATTGTTGTGACTTAGATGAAGTTCAGAGCACATTTTATGACCAATTCATGCAAAACTCCATGTAATCTCAAGGGGTTCACATACTTTTTCTTGCAACTGTATCAAAGAATTGGAAATATAGGCAAATTATGAATTACACTTTTCTGTCCTGGGATTTTGTGTCTAAACATTGAAGTATTTTGTTGCTTTCATGGGGCAAGGTTTTGTAAAATTTCTAGCTTTTGCTATTTTTTTAATGCCAGCCACTATATCACATTCTTCTTTATTTGAAGTCATGAAACCAGACAGATGGTGGAGTTTTAAAGCCATAGCCTGGGAAGAGATGACTCTGCAAATATAAACTTAGCTTTAGAGAAAAGAATACAGCAGTAATTTTACCAAGGATGCTTTCTACTATTTCCTTGCAGATAAGAATGAAACATCCCATAATGGTTTTAGAAATATGTTGATCCAATGCTCACTTACAGCAATGAAAAAACAGCAATATGTTGAGTACTGTTCATGAATTTCTTAAATAGTTCACATTTTTGCTCTGGTATGTTTTTTTTTTTTTTTTTTTTGCATTTATATATGTAAATAAATTTCATTTTCTGAAATTTTTAAAGATTAGGGGTTATAGTTGCAAAATGAGATTTGAAAAAGCGATGTTCTCTTAAATTGGTACAGTTTTAGACTCAGTCGTCCTACCTTGTGCTTAACTTCAGTTTTCTTATAAATAGAAAAAAAAGAACTATCTAGAAGAAGGATTATATCTTTAGCTGCACTCTGAAGGGGTGATTCTGTGATTCATTATATTACTTGTAGCATTTAACATCTGACTTTACTGTATGTATAAATCAGGAAGAATAGCAGAGTGCCTGTGGACAAATACTCAAATATCATTGTACCCAAGCACATTTATCCTCAATTTTCTGTCTATTTATTTTTCACATAATTATATAGGAGAGAATAATAAGTCACCATCAAAAGATCTCTCCAAAGACCAAGAGGAAATCCTTCCATTTAACAGGTCAGGAAAAATTTGGAAGATATTGCTTTTACCGACACTGATGATCAGTCTGCTTGAAGAATTAGAAGATGCTATAGATCCGGGATGGCGAACCATTTGTCAGGGCACACCTCCCCCCCCTCCCCGTAGGCCTTCCAGAGAGCAAAAAAATGGCCCTACAGGCAAACGGTTTGGGGACGGACTTCTGGTTTGCTCGTAGGGACGGTTTAAGCCCTCCGGAACCTGGGGGTGCCTTCTGGAGGCTTCCCTGAAGGCTTCGGAGGATGAAAAACAGCTAAAAATGACTAAAACAAGTTGCTCGTAGGGTCATTTTTTGCCCTCCGGAGGCTTCAGGGAAGCTCCTGAAACCTCCAAAGGGCCTCCATGGGGGTGGGGCAGGCTGTTTTCGCCCTCCCCAGTCTCTTATAAAGCCTCTGGAGCCTGGAGAGGGCAAAAAAAGGCTGCAAAAAATGATGGGGAGTGCCTGTCATGCGCGCATGCGTGCTGGGGAGGTGTCACACATTGCATATTGGGTGTGGCATGCCCGCACACAACCTCCCTGCGCTCCCCCTGCTTATGGCACGTTGAGCTAAAAAAAGGTTTGCCATTGCTGCTATAGATTCTTTTGCCTAGCTTGAACATATATATCAGGGAAGGTTTATTCTCCAACTGGTGTGCTGGATTCACCCTCGTCCTTTATTTTGAATGTATAGAAATATAGTAGTGCTTAAAAGTTTATGAATCCTGTTGATTTCTCAATGTTTCTGCATAAATAGGATCTAGAATGTGATCTGTTTACTACACAAGTCCTAAAACTAGCTAAAGAGAATCTGGGTTAAGTAAATGAGTGAAAATATTCTTATTTATTGGGGGAAATGATTTAGGGCTACATATGTGTATGTGGCACTGTGGCAGTAGTGTTTTCAGTGACTGTTGTGCCCCAATTGTTCAGCAGTAACTGCAAATAAACATTCTGATAACTATGTATTAGTTCTGCACATTGACTCGGAGGAAGTTTATCCCATTCCACCTTACAGAACAACTTCTAACTTCAGCTAAGGTATGTTGGGAGGCTTCTTTGGACGACACAACCCATTCCACAACATCTTTCTGGAATTCAGGTCAGCACTTTGATTCAGCCATTCAAAAACATTAACTTTCTTCTGCTTTATCATTCGTACATGTTTTGGGTCATTGCTTTGCTTCATAAACCATTTTTCTCTTGAGCTTCAGTTCATAGACATATTCCCTGACATTTTCCAATGCAATTTGCTGGTACAGTTCAGAATTCATAGTTCCATCAATGATGGCAAGCTGCCCTGGTCCTTAGGCAAAGAAGCAGGACCAAACCTTGATACTGCCATCATGCTTCACAGTACTTATGGTAGTATTTGACTTTTGCCAAATACTTTCATTCAAGTTAAAAAAATTGTTTTGGTCTCTTTTATCCATAGAACATTTTTCCAATAGCCTTCTTGTTTAACTATGTGGTCTTTCACAAACTATAGATGGACAGCAAAGTTTTTTTGGGATAGTGGCGACTTTCTCCTTGCAGTTCTGCACACTATTGTTTTCAGAGTTCTCATAATAGTGCTTTTATGAATATTGACGTTCACCAATGCAAGAGAGGTCTTTAGGTTCTTAGAAATTACCCTGGGGTTCTTTGTGATCTCCTGGAATGTTACACATGTTACTGTTGGTGTGATCTTGGTTTGTCTGCTTATCCTGGGAAACATAACAATGGTGTCTTATTTCCTATCTTCCTTCCTCCCTCCAACAGAGACCATATGAAAAAAAATCTACACGTGGGACCCTTGTTATATAAACATAAGGGATATCAGATGTTAGGGGTATATAAAATCCAAGCAGAGAAGCAGGAAGCTTTGCTGATAAAAATAGCAGCATGTTTTTCTTAATGTGACTCTGGTGGCATTCCCATTCTTTCATTTCTTCTGTATTTGCTTAGAGCTGGGCTCATTGACCTTTCATAGCAATGAATACTATGGTAAAAATTTATATTGTACATTGTGCACTGAAATAACTCAACATAACTTTCTTTAAATCTCCTGAACTCCCCCAAAACTGAGGTACAAATAATTTTACTGATGTTTTCAGTAAATGATGTTTTCACACGTTTCCACTCCCCACATGGATGAAATTGTCTAACGTCAATCATGATTTGAAGGAGGCCCATTTCTGGTGATCTTTTTCATTATTTTCTCCTATGCTTCAAAGATTTTATTTTTAATTTGGTAATCTTTCATTCATAAACTTGGGATACACTAAGGGCTGTTTTATTTTTCTTACCTAAGCTACAGAAAGTGACCGCAAAAGAATGTTGTACAGACTGATAATATCCTGGATTAAAAAAAAAAACAGGGTGGGAAACTATATAATGTTAATCATGAAGGATTTGGATGTTTTGTGTGTTATTAAAGTACATGAGGAAGTTCTTCGTATATGAAATCATAAATAATTATCGTGTTGTTTTTTTTAACCTAAGTTTTGGAGACGCTCAAGAATTCTCCAAAGAATTTGTTAGGAATCTGTGCAGTCAGCAAAAAAGATTCAAAGAACCCTGTCTCATAGTTTAATCTTTAATTACCACAGGCCTGCAGAGGCTGTCTGGCTAGACTCTGCTTTGGAACCAAGGTCTTGGTGTAATGGCTATTGACATCCTTTTATATATTATTTTAAAAGTGTAAGTTGAAATAAAAGCCCAACCCAGAGAGTTATACGTTACATAGTTGGCTCAGCAGATGTTTGCATTTGTGTTTAGGAGCTGTTAGCATTCAATAAGACCTGTCATATACCTTATGAGCTGTCCGTTGGGAGTATATATATATTTATGATTAAATTAGCCAGTGGACTCATAAATAAAGCTCAAGGAGCATTTGCCTAGAGAAGTCTGAAAATATTGATTTGTAAAGTAGGAGACACGACTTTAAAAGGGGTTGGAGATATATCTGCTGATGTGAAAGAAGGCCGGGGGGTGGATACTTCCATAAACATCTGATAACATTTCTAGTCTCAAAATTGATATGTATTTTTAATTGTGACTTAACAATGGGAAAAAAATAGGTTATAGGAATGACTTGATTTTGTAAAAGTATTTATTTTACAAGGTGAAGACTGCCTAACACTTCAATCCTATGAATTTATGTAATTAGAGAGCAGCTGATGAGGTTTGAAACCAGGGTTTACTAACTGGCATAAGAGTATAAGAGCACTGTGTTCTTTTGAAACAGATTTATGGCATTAGGGTGAAAAAGAATTAAAATAAGAGCTAAAGCAGAGGATCAGATTTCTAGCAACAACGACTTTGCTATGTTATTGATAGCTTCATATATCTCAGGCCTAAAAGGCTCCCAATGATTGATGTTTAGAACTATAAGGCCTTATTGGCATGGACAGTGAACAGAGATTCTGGGAACAGGGACAGTAGATCGCTCTGTGGATCTCTCTGGGTCTGAAAGTAAACCTTTCAGATAGACTTTCCAGTGGTAAGACAGCTCAGGCATCCCTGAAGCATCTCTTTCTCCCCCCATGCCCCCATGCCCTGCCTCTTCCTAGTCCTCTAATTACTTAAAGTCCCTTAATGGTTACCTTTCACTTCCTGCAGTTCTTCCTTTGCTTCACTGCCTGATTGTAGTTGTCTGAATGGTGAATGGTGATGGAGAGGGTTGGATGGGGAGAGGAGAAGTCGAGAACAGCAGAAAGAATGGTTGGAATTTCTGTTTTATTTCTGGGATTAAATTTAAAAAGCAGAGAAAAAAAATACAAAACAAACAAAATGCGAAAGCACCTGTAAAATGGACCATCTGGGTTTAAGTTTAAGATTTAAGAGCATTGAAAGCTCAACATATGCTGATAGCAATTTCTTTTTTATTCACAACACTAGCTGTCTTTTAGCAATGCACTTCTACTATACGTCCTGTAGGCAGCAGAGAATGAAGATAATCCTTGCTTAACAGCCACAATTGGTTGTTTGACATGGTTGTTAAGCAATTAAAAAAAAAACACAAGTGGATATGCCAAACTTACAACATCACTTCTGGCACAGTCATTGAGTGGTTGTTAAATGAGACATCATGTGACTGTAACTTGTGATTTTACTGCCAGCCTCTCCATGGACTTTATTTGTCAGGAGCTGCTGTGAATGTTGTAAATGGCAATCATGTGATTGCAGGACGCTGCAGGGATTGGAAGTATGAGGACCAGTTGTAAAGGTATTTGTTTAGTGCCATTATAACTTACAACAGTTGCTAAATAGAAGAGTTAAGTGAAGACTGATAACTCCTTAGCTATTTTCTGTAACCCCAAAGGTGCATTTTAAAGAGACAACTGGACTTTTTTCAGCCGAAGAAACTTGTTGGATGAGAAGCGAAATGTCTTCTAAGAAAAACCAGAAAGTCCAGTTGCCGCTTGAAGAAACATCCTTGGGACAACCATGACCTGGATGATGGAGAATCTCCATAGTTATTTTCTGTTAACATCTGACACTTGCAGATCTACTAGGATAAACCCTTTTCTGGCAATCAAGCATGTTAAAATTATGGGATAATAAATGGTACCAATGGAGTCTCTTGACCTTCCGGTCTCTAGTTGCTGCCTCTTTATTCACTGGCTGAGAGTTCCATTCCAAAACTTATGTAAAGCCCTAATTTGTGTACTTCCTTCCTGTTAAAAACATCAGTGATTTTTTTTTAATTCAAACCTATAAATTCATAATAGTTTATTTTTTTTGTTTTTTATCTGCATGGACAGATCAGTAATTTCTGATCATCAGCAATTTCATATGTATCATTCATAAGCCTATTTTATCCAACTTCTATACATTAACAAAATTCCATAACATAAAAACCATAGCCTATATTTATTATGCTGGAAGATGTGGATCATGGCAGTATTTCAAAATAAGGATAGGACAACAACCACCAAGGATGTTTAACCAAAACTAAGCATTTGCATTATTCCTAAGCAATTCTAACCCCAGCTAAGTGAAGTTGGAACATGGAGACAAACTTTCACAGTTTTAGTCTCCCTATTAAAGAAAAACACAGAGTGAAATTATTTTTCCTGTTGAAAAATAATAAGCAAGAGACTTTAAATGCACTCATGCCTCTCTCTCAACCTGGCTAGAAGCAAAGGACCAGAGGAAATAGGGTTCGTGGGCTTATTGCTGTCTCTGTATATATTTATATATGGGCAACTTTATAAAATCCCATTCTAAGGGTTCCATTGAGAGTTTGTGTTGAAATGAATGTTGAATTGTTATTCAACAGGTTCAATCTTAAAAAAAAAATACCATTGTGATGCATGTTCCAATAGCTTTCATAGCATGAAGTTTCATTTCAATAGCAGCAATTGTATTTCATGGACACTAGCCAATGCTGTAGTACACAACTTTTACATGGTTGGATAAATATTTAAATAAATACATTAAAATCACCCTTAGAAAGCTCACAAGTATTACAATAAGGTGGCTATATTAATAAAAATCACTGTTGCTCTGCAAATGGTAAAGGTTTGGAATGAATAAAAATAATGTGCGCCTAATAGTTATTCAAAAGTATGCTCTAGTTTCACTAGTCATAGGAAAAGAAACTACTAGATTCCTTTGAGATTTCTCTGAAAGCTGTGCCAAGAACAAATTGTATTTGAAATTGTATATGTCTTTGATTTATGTATAAACCATGCTTTGTTATTATATCTTATGATTTTTATAACAAAAAGTGGAAATATTTTCTCAGATTTCATTCAGGTGTTGGATGAAATAATACCATTTTTATGAAGGGAGCCTTTGTAGTAACACAGATGTTTTTGGATTTATGTCTCTATTTATCTATGTATATACAGTATATACTATGATCTGTGAAGTATGTGTATATTTTATATAGATATAAATAGAGATATAGATGATGTAGACATAGATATTATCTACATCTATATAGATGGATACACATACACAACTTTGTTTCTTTGTGGTTCAATCTTTCAGTCACTTTAAACTCTTTATGATCTAATAGACATCACTTCACCTACTGAGTTCCTTTTTCCTATTTCTTTACGCCTCTGTCCTTAGTGGCCCTTTTTCAATTGCATATGATTTTTCTAAGCATCTGAGTCTTCTCCAAAACTCAGTGTTCAACAATGTTGACTCTGTAAACCGCTTAGAGAGGGCTGAAAGCCCTATGAAGCGGTATATAAGTCTAACTGCTAATGTTAAGTATTCAAATACTTAAGTTTTATTATAAGTGCTTCCAGTGAAGTCTGATTTCCTTCAACTAGCACTGATGGTCTAGAGTTCATGGTCTAAGATATTTTCACAATTTTCTGTAGTTCACTGTTTAAAAGCCCTATTTTTTCTTTGTTCAGTCCTTATGGTACTCTAGTTTTCACAGCCATATATTGCAACTGGAAAAAAACCTTAGCTTGGCCAATACATAATCAATACAGTACTATCCTTTGCATAACAAAGTTTCATCCAGATCTGTCATAATGTCTCAATTTTGTAACTATAGTCACCATCCCTGCATTTTAGAACCTGGGAAAATAAATTTGCAAGATTTCTTTGCATCTTTACACATATAAGCAATATTCCCCAAAACTCAGGAGGCTGTAAGATCTAGTTCAAGTTTTCTTATGAAACCACTTTGATTGTTTAGTTTTCATTGTTGAAACTCTTCTGGCACAATTATTTTATGTATTACATCTTTGACAATTTATAGTATTGTTGCTGCTCAATTGTACACCATTCTGAATCATATCTCGAGAGAGTAGCTATATAAATTGATGAGATAAATAATAGAAATACCACAGTTACCACATAATCTTATAGAATATTACTAAAGCTCTATATTGTTGATAGTTTGTTACATTTGTTTACTTTAATTTAAGCTTTAATCAGCACCAGGCCTTGGTTTTGTTAACTGAATAGACTTTCTCCATCTTTAGTTGCAGAATATGTAGAATATATGATTTGTATATAATTTGATTATATACAGTATATAATTTAAAGTTAGTGTTGTCAATCCACTGATGTCGTGAAGCTTGGTCTTGTTGAAAGAAAGTATTAGCCATAAGATTCAAAATTTCTTGGCAGTATTCACCTTAGTCTTGTCTCCATTTTTTATACTTATTAGCTTTCTGGTTATGTCATACCTTATTTTATTTCAATTTTAGCATTCTTCAATGATCAATACATAATTTGTGGATGTAATATTGACAACATCAGCTTCTCCTTTGTCTGAATCTGAGACTGAACCATAGACCTGGATCATCAGAACATTGATTTCCTTGCCTTGGATTCAAATTGAAATTATTCTCTTTTTTTCATTTGCATCCTATCATGGATTTTGACATTCTTTTTGGTTAATAATGATGGCTGCGCCATTTTTTCTGACCTGAGATGGTGACTCATTCTAATCCCATTTAATTCACTGATTCTCAGAATGTCAGTTTTTGATCTTGACATTTCTGCTTTAACAATATCTAATTTTCCTTAATTCATGAATATGATGTTCCACAGTGATATATACTGTGTATCTTTACAGTACTGAATTTCCCTTTTACTACTTAGTACATCAGTAACCAGATATTCTTTTGGTTTTTATCCAACTAGACCATAAACACCTGTGCTGTTCATGTTTGTCCTCTCAATATTTAACTGAATGTCTTCCAGCCTGGGAGCTCATTTGTCTTCATCATGTTGGTTTTACTTGTGAATATATATTCGGTTTCTTGGCAGAATGTTGGAGTAGATGCCACTACCTTTTCCAATAGATAGTATTTGGTTTGATATACTGCCTGTGATGTAGCTCTCATGGATGATCCTTCTGTGAGCATATTAGACGCTCTTTAATATTGCAAAAAAAAAAAAATCCTTTATCCAATAATGATGAAATAATGTAATAATTTTGACATGTTGATTTTTTTTAAAAACATTGAAGTACAGCTTGTTGTCATGCCCAGAAACCCTATTCCAAGAAGGGTTTAACTAGAACAGATTTCTTGTCTACTCTCTATTTTTTGAAATTCCTTACAGATAGTCCTTGACTTATGACCAAAATTGGGATAGGAATTTTGGTTACAACAACTGTAAATCGAGGCACCCATGTCACTGGACCCAATCTTACGACTATTTTTAGGATGACAGTTAAGTACACCAAATTATTATGCGTCTGAATCTCTTCTCCCAAATGGGCATTTTTTTTAAAACTAGAAATCAGCAAAAAACACTGGAAACTAGCAAAAGTTACAAATTGCGATCACATGACAATGGGATGTTGCAACCAGTCGTTAATATGAAATGGCTTGCTAAGTGCCTCAAATGCAGCCATGTGACCACTCCGGGGTGGCACAGCCTCTTACAATGGCTGGAAATGGTTTATGGGCCATAAAACACTCCTTCCCAGGCTGTGATAATTCCAAAAGAAAGTTAAATGACTGGTCATAAGAGAGAATTGAGTAATTAATTAATTACTTGTATTCAGTTTTACTTAGTTTTGCATTAGTCCAGACAATCGGTTATCCATGTAGTTTCTAATATCTAAATAATACCTTTTTTTCAGTATAACTGTAAAACATCAGTAACTTAATGTTTGTATTATACCTACCTAATTCAAACATCTTCTAATTTCATATCAGAATTAGTTTATATGAAGCGATTTTTAAAAAATGCTTGAAGGACTTACAGTAAGCATGACCCTTGCTTCTCTTCAGCCTACTTGCATTTAGATGAGCTTCTGAAGGAAAACTTTTCAGATAGTCCTCGACTTGCAATAGTTAATTTAGTGACCGTTCAAAGTTGCGGCACTGAAAAAAATGACTTACGGTATCACCATTTTTTTACACTTACAACCATTGAGCTCATGTGATCAAAACCCAGACGCTTGGCAATCGACTCATATTTATGATGGTTGCAGTGTCCCAAGGTCTTATGATCACCTTTTGCGACCTTTGGACAAAGCGAAGTCTGACAGCTAGATTCACTTAACAACTGTGTTAATAATTTAACAACTGCAGTTAACAGCTGTGGAAGAAAGATCATAAAATGGGGCAAAACTCACTTAAGAACTGTCTTAATTGTGGTCTTAACCTTACTTCAGGGGTGGGTTTCAACCGGTTCACGGCGGTCCCTGCGAACTGGTTGGTCGCCGAACCCGGAAGTAAGTAACTTCTGGTAACGGCGAAGGGCGTGCCCGCCCGGCCCGCGGTCCTTACCCGGTTTTGTCGAGTTCTGCGCTTCCACACATGCACAGGACGCATACAGAGCGCCTGCGCAATCGTCCATGAGCAGCTGGAGTGTCGCGCAAGCACGCTAGTACGCA
>NC_045550.1:13387802-13395302 GCF_009769535.1 Thamnophis elegans
GGGAGAGAAGGATTTGTCGAGGACCACGATGCCTCTGGCTACCTTCTACTTCGTGTTGCCCTTAATGGGTAAGTGGCCGGTGCGTTAAATCTTCGGTGTGTGACTCTGTACAATCTTTCTCGGCTTTGTGAGTTCCGAGCAGGGGCTGATTGCCGATTGATCGTCTAGGAAAGACACGGTGGTCTGACAGCCTTTACACCAATGTTTGCAACGCGGAGAATGGATTTTACGCTGTAATTCAGCGCCTGCTTACTTGGCTGTGGGTCTCGTTGGGATTTAGTTGGGCTTACTTCTGAGTAGAACTTACACAGGGTGGTGCTGTTTGCAAAAGATAGGCTGCCTTTTGATTTTTTTTTTGTTAAACTGGAAGTAAGTTGGAAGTAAAACTTTCCAGTAAATTCATCTTTATTAGAAGAAAGTGAGGGTTGCATTATAAACAGTTGCATCCTGCCTGAGCTGTGGCAATAAAAAAAGACTTGTACCTCCACTCTGCTGTGATTTGCAAATAGATATGGGGTGTGTTTGAGGGCGAGTAGGCCAGGTTGGGGTTTTTTTTTTAATTGGAAAGGAAATAAAGAACGAAAAGATGACCGTATTGGTTGTACCAAGAACTCTGGAGGAAGAAGGATTTGAAAAATTTGAAAATCTGGTTGTTTTTAATTTTTTCTAAGGGATCAGAAGCCTAGCTTTTTAAAAAGCTGAAGTTTGAAAGATTCCTGGATATTTGAGAATATTGCTCTCATCTGATCTTTTTCCTGACGGAACTTAAAATCACAACACTGTCTTTGTGCAAATGAACATTTAACTTCCTAACGCTGTTGTTAGAGCATAAAGGGGATGATGGTACTTTGAAAGTTAACTTCCATAAATATGGGTTTTCCAAAGAGATTGAAACTTGGAAAAAAATGGCTGTGAAATAGGGGTAATAGGTGAGATGACTTTATCTTACACAGCTGGTGCATTGATTTGGCAATGACTTTTTTTAAAAAAAAAAAACATTCAATTTTAAAGAATTTCCTGAAGGGTTCTCTGGTGTCTTTGCTATCCTGAGAAAGGCAACCGAAGCCAAGCTCTGCCTCCCCCCCACTGCACATCCTTGCAATTATTGTAGTCTTGTGTATGTTCTCTTGGACTGACCTCTCAGGGATTGACAGGTTCTCTTTTGCTCTCTTTGAATACAGAAGTGCTCTTCTCGGCTGAAGTGAGTGGGCTGCTTGGAGGAGACCATCTGGATTGTGTGAAAGCCAGCGACCAGTGTCTCAGGGAGCAGAGCTGCAGCACTAAATACAGGACACTGAGGCAGTGTGTAGCTGGCAAAGAGAGCAACTTCAGCCGGGCAGCAGGCCTGGAGGCAAAGGACGAGTGCAAAAGCGCCATGGAGGCTCTCAAGCAGAAATCCCTCTATAATTGCCGCTGCAAAAGAGGCATGAAAAAGGAGAAAAACTGTCTGCGTATTTACTGGAGCATGTACCAAAGCTTACAGGGTACGTGGTTGACATACACAACATCCTTCCCTGCCTCTTTCTTTCCCCAGTGCTAGAAAGGAATGCCCTCTGTCCTGGCCCCCAGGTCCTCCATCAGCTGACCTTGTAATTTTCTTTGTGCTCTTTGGCTGCAGAGGGAGGACCACTGATGCCACCCAGCCAGAGCAGCTGTTGCTGGTGCCGTTTCCTATTGTTGAAAATGCAAACTCAAAAGATTTTCCCCAGAAGGGACTCCTCTGACCTTTGTAAACCAAAGTCAAAAAGGGGAGTACAGATCTACAAAGCGGTTGAATTAGGAACTTCCCCTCCCCCCAGCAAAGACTATCAGCCTTTGTTAATGAAATCTAAAATCCGGAGATTATACAGGCCAATTTCTCACCTGTGAGGTCAAATTGAAGTCACACCTCCCATAGCCAAGCTACCTAAGACATTATATCTAACAGCAGTATCCTTTCTGTAATGTGGGAGTAGATGAATTTTGGGGAAAAATTCCTTAATAACAAGCTGACATCAAGCCAATGGGGGAAAAAAATCATAGTCATTGTTTCCTGAGGCAATAGGGATCGCCAGAATATGGCTCTTGTTGAGAATTTAAAGTTCAGCTATGGTATTCTTGTTATTCTATATGTCTTACAAGAATGTCTCGTTATATCTGTGAGGCTTAGCTGAATCAATATTTGCTGCTAAACAAAATAGTTTAACTTTGGATTATTGACTGTAACTTCCTACTTGGGGTCTTTCATCCAAGTATGTGAAAGCATTTTTAGTTCTTAGATTTATACTCTGCTTTATCTCAAGTAGTATCTCAAGGCAGTGGTTTTGGGCTTATGTGATAAAATAGGCTGAGAAAAAAATAAGTAGCCAAGCCTATGGTCTCCATTGCTTCAAGTAAAATGGTGACATTTTTGTCCCAGGTTGAAGAAGGCTGCTGGCCTGTATCTCACATATTAAACAGTTAAGTTTTCCCACAGAATTCTGTAAACACCCGTACATTTCACATAGAATGTCAAATTTAAGATTTTTTTTTTGAGGAAAGAATTATTGTGATTTTCATAGATGTATGGATACATTTTTTCCTTAGTTTTCTGGCACCCTCTTAACTAAGAAAAATACTTGTTCCACATGTATTAAATGCATTTAGATGTATATGTAGATCTAAATCTATTTGGTTTACAGGAAAAGTTGAAAACAGAGTACTTTTTTCGCTTAACATCTGTAAAAATGATTATTATAAACATAATGTCCGCTGCCATTTAAAAAAATGTTTTTGCCTTCTCTTAGTATTATTTATTTGATTTCTGTACTACCTTTTATTTGGAAGTAAGTACAAGTACTTATAAAATATAATAATGATTGAACTTCATGGTGATGAGTCCTTGACGTTTCTTCTCCTGTCTTTAACAGCTGCAGGTAGTAAGGAGAAAGAAAAAGATTAAAGTTCCTTCAATTGAAGTTTATATAGAATTGTTACAAAAAAAAATAGTTGAAGAAGATGATATGGTGGGATGGAAGGCCAGATAAAAGTAGTAATAATTGATTGCATTGTCATTTTTGTTATTGGGAATAGCCTGGAGATCCTAGGAGTGTTGTAGTTTAGAAAATGTTTTAAAAAGCATGAAAGAAAAAAAAACATTTTAAATTTTTTTTTTAGGAAATGATTTGCTTGAAGAATCACCTTACGAACCAGTGAACAGCAGGTTAACAGACATATTCAGGCTAGCACCAATTGTATCAGGTAAATGGCTTATGTTTCTTCTACAGAACTGTAGAGTGGCCAGAATTGAGCATTTTAGATGCAATAATGCATTTTCTATGGTTTTATAGCTTTAATAAGTCTGGTTCTAAACTTGGAATGAAAAAGTTATAATCAAAACTACAGATAAAATATATCAAACTAGTCCAAGGGTGAGCAAGCTGCTGCTCTGGAGCTGCATGTGGCTGTTTCATCCCTCTAGTGTGGCTCCCTGTTGTTCAAAATATGCGTCACAACTGCCAATGTGCGACACCCGCCAGAACGTGATTTATTAAGCTCTTTGACCCCAGAAGTCCAACCATGGATAAATCCAAGAAAAGAAAAGTTTCAGAAGAAAACAGAACGTTTAATTCAACTACATATGCTAATTTTGTGGCTGCTCAGGAAATAGTCAGGCATGGGAGGGGTTTTGTGGCTCCTTGTATTTTCTTTTCTGTCAGAAACAGGTCCAAATGGCTCTTTGAATGTTTAAGATTGCTGACCCCTGACCTAGTCTATTATTATTAATTCTGCAATTTGATCTTATGCAAGTTTAATTAAAAGCAAAGCCCATTTTGTAGGGCATGGTTTAGGCAAATTAAGTTTAGGCCAAAGCTGTAAACCCTCTTGGCTTTTAGTCATTGTATTATTATTGTTCCCTATTGCTTTTGTTATTATGAGACTTGGAGAAGAACCTAAGGGTTCTAACAAATTTATTGGTCTGATATCAGTGCTTGATTATTTAAAAACCTATAGCCTAGATGAATGCATATTCTTGTTCAATTACTGTAATATGAAGTGATTACTTAGATGAGTAAAACAAAAAGTACAGCCCAACAATAGCAAGAACAGCGTATGACATCAATCCAGCTGACAAGTCATATTGTTTTCTGTGAAAGCAGCCTATACATTCATTTGTGACTCATCTGATGTGCATGCTTTATGTGGGAAAAAGTCCTCTGTCAGCTATATTTATGAGAAAAGATGATCTGTGTTCTGTTGTTCTTAAATGACATTGTAGTATTAATGGGCTGCAAGACTCATCTAAAATGCTTTCTATAATGTTCCAGCCCTTTTTACATTGTTTATGTACTCTCAAAAGAAATGTTTAAAAAGGAGGTGGAGAGGGAGAAATTAAATATACCTGTAGGTGGCAATGTGATCTTCTGCCTTTAGAATGTACAATGCAAGATATGGTTGCTGATATAACTGGTGCCGATTTCTTTCATTGACTTCAGGATAAATAAGATGATTCTGTTTCATGTTTAGATGAAGAGGAAACGGGTAGGGAGGGTTTTTTTATACTAAATGGGAAAATATTTTCTTCATTTTTTTCCTTCTGGACTTAGAAATAAATCTCGTTGAGTTCATTTTGATTTATTCTCATACTAGATTTGATCTTTGTTCTTTATTCATTTTGCTTTCAAAAATTTTTCACAGTAGTATCTTGGACAATTTGTATTATTCTGTTACAAAGTGAAACTGAACCTTATTTAGGCTTCCATATTTAAATTGCATTTCTGGTGGATCAGAAAGATAGATATTTAAAATCTCAAGTAAAGCCAATTAGGAAATGCACGGCACCTTCAAAATCTTGTCTTGTAATTAAATATAATCATTATATCAGCCAAGCTTGCACATTTGCACTTTAAACTCAGCTCCTTGGTGAAAAAGAGGAACACCAGCAAAGGATAAGTGGCCTGGAGAAGAAATTGCTTTTTGAAGGCTTTCCAAATAATTACCATTACTATTTCATCTGAATTGGCTGATGCAAACTTTGCAGCTAAGCTTTAATGTTCCTTTAAAATCAATTTGAAATCATTTTTTATCTGCCTTTCAGAGCTAACTTGATTGAATGTAAGCTTTTCTGGCTCAATTGTGATTTCTTTGTTCCTTTTCTTTTGACCAGGCAAGTGTGTTGCTTTTCTCTGTTTTGCCATCACCTCAGTCATTAGTTGTTAGATCTTGTTAGATCTCATAACTGCCTACTTGCATGATCTACTTATGAAGCTGGAAGTATTGTGTATTCTTCTCCTGGTATTCCCATGTATTCAGGAAGTAGGATTGGTTTCGAAAAGTACATAGAAGTTTCTTTAATTTAGACAATACTGTGAATATGAATCAATATTCTAATGCATTGAAAGTATTGAACAGCAACAGTTGTCTCCTAATTAGATTCTTACTGTGTTAATTTATTGATCTGCTGTACTCCTCCTGTTTCAAGCTCACTGGGTGTATAACCAGAAAGAATACTGTATTTGAAATGTTGGCTTTTTACTAATTTGATTGGTAAACTTGCTTAATATATCAGGGTTTCTATCTGCCTATCTCCAAATCTGGTCAGATGTTACATTGCATATTAAATCACTCAAGACAGTGTTTTCCCTTGTCAGAGTTATATATGAGTATAACTGAGGTCAAATGTTGGTCTGTTTTATTATGACCACAATTTGTGTGTCTCCCATATGGCTTTCTTTACACAATGAGACCAAGCTTCTGAATAATTTATTAGATTCAGGTTGGAAAATCTCAATAACTCTCTCTGGGTATTTTGTAAAAGAATAGTGGACTGGTGAAAAGCAATGGTTCATTTTTGCTTCATGTATTTTTCAATAAGCAACATAGTTATATGTTTCTAGAATCACAAAAAAATGAGAATGACACTTTCCATATTTGCATAATTTTCTTCTTTCCCTCATTTCTTTTCTATGAAATTGTGCTAAGCTAGTGTGGCATACTTATGAGAGTTATTGATTTTGATGTTTGGAGAGTATCACAACTGGAATAGGTCTTTTTAGCCAGTTGTATAAATAACCCCCCCGCCCCCGTCTCCTGTTCAATTGTGCTTGATTCTCAAGAGATTATAACAATCTCTTGCAGGTTTTTTTTGGCAAGATTTTTTGAAAGGGATTTGCTATTGCCTTCTTTCTAAGCTGAGAGAATGACTGGTCCAACCTGGATTTGTGCCTAAGGAAGAGTAGAACTCATGGTCTCCTGGTTTTGAGCTTAATGCCCTAACCACTACACCAAGCTGTCTTTCAAAGACTTGTATCCACTATGTTTACTATAAAATATTTAATTGAAGCAACGCATTGTAGCAGTATTGATGAATGAGTAGTTCAGTAGTAGAACAGGTGCTTTGTTTGGAGAAACAAAGCCTGGAACAGGTTAATTGCCAGCCTACACAGGAAAAGTAGGAAAGACCACTGAAGAATTGCTACTGAAAAGTGTAAGAAAAGTATCTGCTGTTCAGCTACTTATAAATGAACTGAAGAAGGAGTAAGAAAATAGGATTATCAGATTTGCATATGACAAAAAGATAGGGGAAAAGCAAACACTGTAGAAGACAGTAATAAGATTAAGGGAAGGTTTGACAAGTTGGACTAAAGAACAGTAACCAACAAGATGAATCTCAATAGCAACAATTGGTAAGTCCTACCTTTTGATAGGGAAAATCAAACACATGAGTATAAAATTAGTGTACGGAACATACTAGGCAAACTATATGCAAAAAGTACTCTAGCTTGGTTGGTATATTACAAGCTGAATGTCAATTAAGAATGTGATGTTGCAGAAAAGCAGTTGTGATTGTGCATTAACAGATACAATGGCAAGAGCAAGATAAAACATTGTCCTCTCTATTTTGTATTAGTCAAACTATCCTGCAATGCTGCATTCAGTTTTGGGTACTGCATTTTAAGAAGGACATTGGCAAATTGAAAAATGTCAGAGAAGTACAATCAAAATGACAGGAAGTATGGAAGGAAAAATCTTTGAAGAACTGTTTGAAACACTGATTGTATTCAGTCCAGAAAAAAGAAAGCAACAGGGAGGCATGAGAGTTGTCTTGAGGTATCAAAAGGTCTATCATGTAGACCAGTGGTCTCCAACCTTGGCAACTTTAAGACTTGTGGACTTCAACTCCCAGAGTTCCTCAGCCAGCAAAGCTAAGGTTGGCGACCACTGATGTAGACGATGGGGTAAAATTAGTCTGAGTTCTTTGTTGGCTTAAATTACAAAACAGTAGATTTTTGTAATAATGGGGGATACTATAGTGCAAATTCCTGTTCCAGGCAGAGGTCAGGCTAAATGTTATCCAAAATTTTATAATTTATATTCTATTCTATTCTTGATACCGTTGTATTGTCTGATTCATTAAGTCATCGTTTCAGAGATATTTCTTTATCTAAACAAGAAACAAATATCTTGGGATGGGCAAAAAAACGTGGGAGTGACTTCTGACTTCCTGCTGGCTTCCCAATTGACCTTCTTTGTGGGAAGCTG